>NC_061089.1:56453442-56463442 GCF_015104395.2 Macrobrachium nipponense
TAACATGGAGTAATCTGCAGGAATCCTCATCAGCGAAAAGAGGAAATCCGAGAGGAAGTTTTAGAAAGACGAAAGAAGCTTTTTCTTGTCATCATTCCTGGAAGGTAGAGGCCATCACTTTTCCTTCCGTTAATAAACGGCCGAGTTCATTAGTGCTCTGAGAAGTATGCCAGTAGATGGCTAGAGCTGCTATTCCCCTATTATATCTTTTGATATAACAGTATTTTATGTGTTAATATATCGCTCAAAGCTCTTTAGGCCTACTGCAGCGGTCTATATTTATTTATTAAATTGTGAGAATAAGAGGAATTTCAGTCGACAAAGTTTCATCATCATAACAATTTTTCCCACCAAGACGACACCGAAACCACTTTTTACCTTTTTATAAAAAAGAAAAATACAAGGACAATTCAAAATAAATTATTAAAAATTTTATTTGCAATGAGTCGTTAACCACTTATACAAGAAGAAATATGCTGTGTTCAGCTGCCCTGTTCGATTCCTGTTGGAGTAACTCTAAGGAAACATTCTCAAATTTTCACTTACAAAAAGGGGAGGCGTCGTTGGAACCTATTAATTGAATTTATGTTAGCATTCTTCCGGTGCTTGTAGATTGTGAATAGTATGTCGTTTTTGTTCATGTGTAGTCAATGTAACTGATATCATCTGGAATGATCATTCAAGGTCTTCACTTATATGTATGTGTCTGGCCTGTGAGCAAAGGGAAAAGCCTATTCGCAAGATGTCAACAAGCAAAATCTTGTTGAAAGAGACGGCCACTCTCTTTGGAAAGGGATATTTTTTCTGTGTTTGCAATATGGTACAGAACTGTAGGCCATAATATGGCCCATCTGCAAAAAGACTTGAATATTTGGTCATTTTAAGAAAAGGCCAATAAACTTTGGTATAATTATCATTCTCAAGTGTATTTATAATTTATTTAATAAAAAAATAAATATTACGCTAATTTATTCATGTTTAGATCTCGTCTCCAAACTCAAAGAATGTGCTACTTCTTCGTAATCAGCCTCGATGAGCTTTGCGTAGAAAGTAGTACCCTTTTTTATGATCTGTATTTCTGATTTTCAAAGTATGTTGTTAAACACAATTTAAGGATTTCTGTCACGTGAATAACAAAGGGGAGCAGCTTCCTGAGATGTATGCTAGTATTGCATCAATTAGTATTGAAGTAATTTGGGTGTTGGAAACATAATGAGAATATTTTCAAAAAGCGTCCCGGAGAATAAGATATGGAGTCCCGCTTTCTTAGGGTAGGGTCGGTACTCAGCTACAGTTCGGGAAATAAAATGTAAACAAAGTGTATAACAACGTAGAAATAGAAATAGTAGAGTGCCAGATCTCTCTTTCTCTTTCTATGGCTGAAAATTCTGCATTCCGACTCAGTCTCCTTAAGCCGTATTCTCTCTTTACGGAAAGAAATGAGAGTAACGCGAGTATTGTTGCCCACTCGTGACGTACTAGACAATTGGCTAACTGATGACGTATTCACCAGTCAGCTGCTTTTGCTATTATCACTTACAGACAGGTAAATAGATACTAATAGTTACTGTTAAATTGGATTCTTACACACACACAACCACACACATATATATGTATATATACAGTATATACGTGTATGTATGAATATTTATTCATACAATATGTATATATACATATATGGTATGTATGTATGTATATATATACATTTATATGTATATACGTATTTATGTATGCATATATATGTATGTATGTATATTTGTACATATGTACAAATATACACATATACACACAGACACACACAATCACAATAATGTTACCGTACGCCAGTGGTTTCCAACCTGTGGGGCGCCCCTCCCCCTGGGGGCCCTCGAAGGGCTGCCAATGCTTGATGAAGGGGATAATTATATCTGAAAACTATTAATTATGATGGAATTCAGAATTTCAAAATACTGAGAAAATATTTCAGATATGAATATGAAATGTAGTTGTCTAAATATATAAACTATTTCAAATTAAGTTGGAAACCACTCTGCCATACGGTGTAAATCAACGTCGTTCCATAAATAATCTGAGCACATATATTTTCATGGACTTGTATGTCTTATGGAAACTTGATCGAGCCTTGACCTCATACTCGTTTCAGAAAAACACCTTTCGCCAAAATTCCATCTCGAAAAGCGCTTCAAGGCTGCAGTACCATTCATTCCAGGCCCTCTGCTCCATCTCATTCAGTGCTGACTGTAGCCCGCAAAATGGAATACATTACGCACTTCAAGATTTTATCGCCGCCCTTAGAAACTTCTTATGGCAATTCCTTAATCTCGCGCGCTTTCTTTTTCCTCTCCTCATCGTATTTATTACCCTTCCCTTCCCTTCCCCTCGTGCTCTCTATCTCGCCCCCTTTCTCATTCTACCTCTACCCGCCCGCTCACCCACTCGCCCGCTCACCCACCTTCCCCCCAACCCCTGGTAATGGCGGAATGAAAGAGGGGATTTTCGTCGGGAATAGGAATCGGAACCTTTTCAGTCAGGAGGTGCAATATCACCTGATGAAAAGGGACCTCTCTGATTGGATTTCTTTTAATTCCCGGGAGGGGGAGGGAGGGGAAAGGGACCCCCTGTCATAAAGTAAAGAATTCTTTACGCGGATCGAAAGAAGATGGAGAACTAGACGGAGAAGAGGAGGTGGAGGAGGAAGTACGGTGGGTAGGAAAGAGGGTGACTCTTCATCTCTGAATATATCTCTCTCTCTCTCTCTCTCTCTCTCTCTCTCTCTCTCTCTCTCTCTCTAGTGGATGAGCATGGATCGCCGGTACTTCAGTTTTCAGAATCTTAAATAATTAACGAAAGAATTCTTGTGAAAGGCACTTATAATATTATAGGATCGAAGTGCTTCATTATTAGGTTGGCAATCTCAAAAGATATTTAAAGAAATTAATATATATATTTTGTAGCCACAACTGACCATTTATTCGCCGATTTATTAGATATTCTATATATATATATATATATATATATATATATATATTATATATATATTTTATATTTATTTATTTATTTTATATATTTATATATATTATGTGTGTATATATTGGCAGTCATTGTATCTGCAGGGTTCTTCTGGTGTAAACATATGTGCTCAGGGATATGGATCTGTAATCCTATTGGCTGTAGACTTCGCCGATCCTAACCTGTTTTGATATGGCGACCTGAATTAACCTGATGCCCGAACAACACAGAGAGGGATTCTGTCGTCACAGATGAGATTACCCGGAGTGAGATGACTGGAATTATATTCCAGAGAATTGAAGATCCATTTTGTACAGACGCCATTCCGACCGCTGGCCTTCAAATAATACTTCGTTTTACTTTGATATATCAGTGGTTCCCAATGGGGGCGTCCCCCGGGATAATTTGATTTTTAAGGGGGGCAACTCGAGAATGTTTAAACCAAATTAATGACCTTTTAGCCTTCCTCCAGGTGAATATGAGCATTATAGTACATCACCATAGGGGGCATTAGGATTGTAGAGGAGATTAGGTTGGGAAACACTGCTTAACATTAAATTTTGTGCTTTGAAACCGTACGTAATTATGAATTGGTGAGAGATGCTCTCTAACTCCTTTTAAAATGTCTTTCCATCTTTTTTTTACAAGTGAATGCAACACTTTTATTCCGTGCACTGCTAATACGTGTTAATGAAAATGTTAGCATTCAAGGTTATGCCTGCGAATCTGGACCGATTTTTTTTTTTTGCAAACTATTTTAAAGTTGTTGCTGGCGTTTGTTTCATTGTATATACATATGTGTATATGTATACTTCTCTCTCTCTCTCTCTTCTCTCTCTCTCTCTCTCTCTCTCTCTCTCTCTATATATATATATATATATATATATATATGTGTGTGTGTGTGTGTGTATATATATATATATATATATATATATATATATATATATTACATAGACTGTGTATGTATATGTATGTATGTATGAGGTGTGTGTGTGTGTGTGATGTGAAGACGACGGAAAAGTTTCATTTATTCCTTTCCAATGTTTCGAAGCAAAGCTTCGTCATTTGGCCTCAAACAGAAATTAAGAAAGACTGGTTATAAACACCCAAATTAGATCACATATACAAGTTACAAACAGAAACATGTCTGAAACCAACCTAACATCTTAAAATACACTGGACTTGACAAAGAAAGTGAGCTCAGAGTGGAAAAAGAGGGTTTTAAGCGGTAAACTGAGGGCCAGTAAAACCTAACCATAAACTGATCGAACGAGTCGTTAATACGGAGCGCAAGAACGCTATTTCTTTACCTCCGTAGGGGTGAGGGGAAACCCCGTAAGGAGTTAATGCCGTCAGTGCATCTCACGGGGTGCACTGTAAGCATTACTTAAGGTTCTTTGCAGCGTCCCTTCGGCCCCTGGCTGGAATCCCTCTCATTCCTTTTACTGTACCCCTGTTCATATTTTTTTCTTCCATCTTGCTTTCCACCCTCTTCTAATAATTGATTTTCCTCTCAGCGCTGAATGACCTCATATGTCCCGGCGCTTGGCCTTTGTCCCAAATTTGATGTTTCATTCATTCCACCGTATAAGGGAAAACAAGGCGTTATTAGAAATGACAGCCCTCTTGGCAAAGAATCAGAGTCGCTAACTAGGCTGTGTCTTGGAGCGGCGGCGTCCCGATGTCGGTTCGCTTATCAAGACCAGACAGTGTTGACAGAAGGGATCAAGCATCGCAGCCCTTTTAACTCTACGCCATCATAGAGGATTGGATTCTTTACGCAAACTTTTGGAGGAGGGAGGGAGGAAGGGGAAGACACTTGATGAAGAGGAGACTTGTCTACTCGCTTCTTTCTGTTTGTTTCGTTTTGTCTGTGTTCGTCTCGGTTACCTATTTTTGATTTTTATGCTTTTGACATGTGATCATTAACACGCGTTGCATGAACGAGAATACAATTATCATGACATTAATGGTGATGTTCCCCAAAAGAAAAATTAGGAAAGGTTTATATACATAATCTTGAATACTAACATTTTCATAAACACTACTCCAGAAATAAGACAAACACTCTTTGCGGAAACGCATTAGGAATGAACGGAATAATAATGTTGTAATCACTAATGAGCATAGATGGAAAGACGATTCACAAGGAGTTAGAAAGAATCTCATCTCCTAATCATTATTAAGTATAGTTTCAAAGAACAAAATTTAATGTAAAGTAAAACGAAGTATGATTTGAAGCTATCAGAGTTTTAGGTACACGTATTTCTCTTGAGAATGTGATTCCAAGCCTTGAGAAGTTTTATTATGTATAGACCATAATAGTGACAATTATAATGATAATAGATGCACGATTGACCGGTATCATTTACATCTAAAGGACAAAGTGCATGGGGTCAACCAACAGTGGCGCTTGCAATATCAAGCCAAGAAAAGAATAATTCGTAAAATTTAGTAAGTCTTCATTTAAATTTTTGTCGTTATGTATTGCAACGATTTTTAAAATCTGAGTCTAGATTTTGCGCGCTAAAATAAATGCTCGCTATATATATATATATATATTATATATATATATATATATATATATATATATATATATATATATATATATATATATATATATATGTTACAGTAAGAACACGTACCTAGGGATTACGCGTAATCCCTAAATACTTCAGTGAATACGCGTAATCCCGTTTCACTCAGGTGATATTAAAGATATGTTGGTTGCATGGGTGGGTGGCTGACAATGACTCACAAGAGTCTGGCCTGATTGGTGTGACAGCAAGCAAGAAGATCCGAGCAATCACTTCCATCGGCAAAGACGAAGTAGTAAGTCCTACACGAGCCTCACAGCCAAACATTGCAGAATATGGAGAGCACTTTATCCCGGAATGGAGAGCACTGTTTTTCTGGAACTGAACAAACTTGATGCCCGTAGGCCAGTCTTGTGAGTCATTGTCAGCCATCCAAGCAACATATCTTTAATATCACCTGAGTGAAACGGGGATTACGCGTATTCACTGAAATATTCAGGGATTGTGCGTAATCCCCTAAGTACGTGTTCTTACTGTAACACACACACACACACACACACACACACACACACACACATATATTATATATATATATATATATATATATAACAAGAAAATGTTTGTTTGTGTGAACGCTATACAAATCCACCTTTCTTGACCGATTTTAAATATAAGTCAATATCAAACCGGGAAAGGTCATGGTGAAAGCAGAATTAAAATCGGACCATTGGTTGGGTAAAAGGAGGGGTGTGGGAAGGGGGTGAAATGTAAAAATTTCCGAAAACAACAGATATTAATGCCTAATGCATAGTTTTCAAGGTTGCTGAGGAGAATAGGAGAATAGTGACACTCCTGAAGTTCAGCCCCCATAGGAAAGGGATGTGTGGTGCGTGTGTGTGTGTGTGTGTGTGTGTGTGTGTGTTTGTGTGTGTGTGTGTGAAAAAGGGTGGGAAGGTGGTGAGATGTAGAAATAACCAAGAAATGCTGATATAAATGTCTAACCCATAGTTTTTGAGGTCACTGAGATGAACAGTGACACTTAATGCTATTAAGTCTGAGATCGGTCTCTGATAGGAATAGGGGCGTGAGAAGGGGTGGGAAGGTTGTGGCATTTAAAAATAACCGAAAACTACAGATATTAGGGTCTAACCCCTAGTTTTCAGGGACACTGGGACAAATAAAGACACTCACGATACCCTTCAAGTCCAAGTTCATACTTGAAAGGAATTGGGGGCGAGAAGTGGTGAATGTCATTCAGAGATAACCTATGCAATGAAGGTTGGTCAGATAGTATATATTAATATTAATATATATATATATATATATATTATATACTATATTATATATATGTATATGTATGTATGTATGTATTTCACATACATATGAATATAATTGTTTATATCTAACCATCTATCTATCTAATGTATATATATATCATATATATATATATATATAGTATATATATATATTATATATATATATATAATATGAATATAAAACATTGCGCTTTTTTCCCGTACCGGATTTGGCCTCGGAGCAAAAACAGAACAGCAATATAAGATACTCTCCATTTTTCTGTTATTCATGCGAACTGTCCGTCCTTTTGAATTCTACACAAATGGACCAAAATCTTTTCGGTAAGTTTGTTTCGTTTTAAGCTCCCAGCCAATCTGTTTTAAAGTATGCATCTTTGGGGACGTTTAAAATGAGGCTTCCTTGGAAAAGGAGCCAGAAGAAGTAGCTTTTGAATTCATGACGGTAAATATGGTGTCCTGAGGTAGTACGGAATTTATATTATATCTGCCAATACAGTACAGACGAAACTGGCAGAATAAAAGAGCCACTCTCCATTTGTTATTTCCATGATGAAACCCAGCTGACTCAAATTTCTATGACCCATTTTGCAATTTCCCCCCCTTTTTTTTCCGTGCAGTTTGTCAAAAATATTTACTGAAATATCGTATCACACATTTTATTCGCTTTTTCCTTTTCATATTCGTGAAATGAAATAGAGATCGTTTGCAGATTTTATTGCCATTGCACGACCTGTTTTATTCCGGTTCAAAAGGGATTCAAATCGGCGAATTTATGGAATGGAATCTGCAGCGGTGATTCCTCAAAGAAAACAAATATTTACTCCGTAAAATTCAGTGTGCTTTGTGTGTGTGTGTGTATGTGTGAATACACAATCACAAAGTCATATACTATGCGCAATCGAATACAAACGAACGTACGCTTGCGCTCATTCATTCTGCATGCATTTGCATGTATATACTCTCTCTCTCTCTCTCTCTCTCTCCTCTCTCTCTCTCTCTCTTTCTATATGTATATATATTATTCGAGCTACAAATGTCCTTTAATATCTAATTCGCTCTACCCCGGAATTGATACATTTTCATATCCAATCCGATGTACAGCGAATTAGATGTTAAAGGATATTTGTAGCTAGAATAATTTATATGTTATATGAATCACGGTGATGTGATAATTTTAATTAATTATATATATATATAATATAGTATATATATATTTATATATATATAATATATATATATATATATATATATTTAGATATGTGTTTATATATCGTATGTGTAGACATACATACCCATACTACATACACAATCAGTTCTCTCACAAACTTCCAAAACCACAAAAGGAATAATCACTCAAGTGAGCTTTGTTAACCCCTAGAAGAGGAAATCGTTGACCTGTGTCCTAACACGGTGAAGTTTCCTGGGGATATGTTTGCCTTGTTACTCCGTTATCACAAGGCGTCTTAATTTCATTTAACGGCGAGGAGAGAGAGAGAGAGAGAGAGAGAGAGAGAGAGAGAGAGAGAGAGAGAGTTGTGGGCTGCATATGCACGATATAGATAATTGTCGGAATTCACTCTGGAGATTAGGCCTAAGGCGAAAAAAAGACGATAAGTGAATCTAAAGGTAGACGTCTGCTTGCTTCTCAACCGTCCCCTTTTTGTCATCCCAGCGAGTTGCCTGTGTAATCCGCACATCGAAAGTTAGATACGAGTTAAAACTTGGCAAATTATCGAATAACAGTATATCTGATTACTTGAACAGAATTACGCTGAACGTCTCGTTCTTCATCTATCTATAATAAGAAAATTCGGTCGGATCTGGCTTGTCTTCCCCCGGATGATAGCAGGGTAGACATGATACAGCCACCCACCCCCAGCAGACAGGTTTGTCCGCCCCGGGTGGGTTTAGGTAAGGAAACGGGAGGGGAAGGGGAGACATCCACCCTCCTACTTCAAACTTGTTTGTCCGCCCCGGATGGGCCGTTGTTCGGGAGGGGTCGGGAGGATAGGGAAGACAGCAGCGCCTGGCAACAAGCTTGTTCTTGAATAATTGTCAAGTTGTTTTAACGAAGTTTATTTACTGAGGTGAATATTAATCTTCATCAAGCAAGACGGAGTTATTTGAGAACCTCCTGGGTAGCATGAGGCTGGAAGGGCTGTTTTCTATGTGTTTCAGGAATACTATATTATTGTCAAAAGGAACTGAGTTCAAGGAATGGATTAGTAACCTTACTCCATAACATTCATTTTAGCCAGCCAACATTAACATACCGATCGCTAATGATACTGGCATCTCAGAGGCGTCGAGTTTATTTACTGATTTAAAGAGCAGCATCTCATGGAATAAGCCTGCAATTATATCTTGAAAGTACTGTGAATTATATATTTAGTATATATATATATATATGTATATATATTGCATGATATATATATATATATATATATATATATATATATACGTATATATATATACGTATATATATATATATATATGTGTGTGTGTGTGTATATGTATATATATAGGTATAGGCATAGGCATATACATGTTTATATACTACGCATACATGTATATATATAATTATATAGATTATATATAGATATGTAAGTGTAATATAGTATATATATATATATATAATATATATATATATATATATATAATTTACAGTATTTTTAAGATCTCATTGCAGACTTATTCCATGAGATGCTGTTCGTTAATCATTAAATGAACCAGGTCAAAGGAACTGTTGAAATCCAGTAACGATAAATTCGACGGCTTTGAGATTCCAGTATCATTAGCGATTGGTATGTCGATGTTGGCTAGCTAAAACGAACGTTGTGGAGTAAGGTTACTATTCCATTCCTTGAACTCAAACTTCCTTTGACAGTAATATACGAAAAATTTTCCTGCAATACATAGAAAATGGTCTTTTATATGTATTTATGCATATATACATACCTAAATCCATCTATGTATCATTTCCATTTATATGGTACAATAAAACCATCCAGTTACACATGTTAATTGTAATCAGCAGTGAAAATAATTTGAATTGTAGATACTGAAATACTTTATTTGGGAGACTGCATTAGGTTTTAGAAGAGTAAGTAGGTGAAATGCCACAGCAGCTAAAAATGA
>NC_061089.1:56468442-56475942 GCF_015104395.2 Macrobrachium nipponense
GAATAAAAGAAAAGTAAAAGTCATGTATAAAAAATCTTAATTAGGTAGAAAGGAAATTAAAAGAAAAGTAAAAGTCATGTATAAACAATCTTAATTAGGTAGAAAGGAAATTAAAAGGATGGTAAAAGTCACGTATAAACAATATTAATAATATAGAAGGGGAATTAAAAGGAAAGTAAAAGTCATGTATAAACAATCTTGATTATGTAGAAAGGAAAGTACAAGGAAAGTAGAAGTCTTGTACAAACAATTTTGATGATGCAGAAAGGAAATTAAAAGGAAGGTAAAAATCTTGTTTAAATAATTCATAATTATGTAGGGGGTCGCTGGTAGAAAATCACGCAGAGAACGTTCGAAAGGTGGCCGATATATCCCGAACCTTTGAACATAATGGCGTACAAACTTTTTGGCTCACGGGAACTTGATGAATATGCTGCAACCCCTATAGCTCGTTGAATTATTTGAAGGAGATCACGTATATTAGTATCTTTGGACCTGAATGTGTTGAAGATTTTTTAACACACGTAAACCTACGGAATCTAATGTTTCACGCAGACAGAAATATTTGGAATTGAAGGTAATACCTTGTAGGGGGGTTGATACCTTCAGTACACCTCACGTGGATAACTGCAGGCATTACTTAACGTTGTTCGTAGCGTCCCTCGGCCACCAGCTACACTCCCCTTTTAGCCTTTTACTTAACTTCGTTCGAACTTCCTTCGATTTTTGTCTTGAACATTCCAACTCACCATAGGCGGTTAGTGCCGTCAGTGCACCTCATGCAGTGAACTATATGTATTACTAAAGTTTTCTTGCAGCGTCCCTTCGGCCCTTATCTGCAACACGTTTCATTCTAATTTCTGTACCACCATTCATATTCTCTCTCTTCCATCTCATAACAATGAATTCATAGTGCAACTGCGAGGTTTTGCTCAAGTTACACATTTCAAACCTTTATACTCTCCGTAGGGGTTTAGTGCCGTCAGTGGATCTCACGCGGTGCAATGTAGGCATTACTCAAGGTCGTTTGCAGCGTCCCTTCAGCCCCTAGCAGCGACTGCTTTCATTCCTTTTACTTTACCTCTGTTCATATTCTCTTTCTTCCATCTTACTGTCCACCCTCTCCTAATAATATTGTTTCATAGTGCAACACCGAGGTGTTCCTCCTGTTAAACCTTTCAAGCCTTTTGACTGTCAGTTTCAGCGCTGAATGGCCTTAGTTGCCGCAGTGCTTGGCATGTGTGCCTAAAATCTATACATCTATAAATCAAACCTTTTTACTGTCAATTTCCGTTTCAGCGCTGAATCACCTCATAGAATGGCTGAAAGTGCCACATTGCTTAGTTTTATAGTCAGTGTTCATAAATCAAATTCCGCACCAATGGTCGAAAGGTGATAAACGCACAGGAATATTAAGGATCGGTTACTGGAGCTCCGAGAGAATCAGCATCATAGCGATCTCAAAGTTACAATAGTCGTGTGAACAGAGTTGCTTGTAAGCGCGCGTGCTCAGAAGCAATTAACTGTAACTCATTATCTTCCAGTGGAGACCGTAAGCTTCTGCAGTAGAATAATAAAGAGGCCACGCACTACCGAATACATTGTTGTCCGAGGCCTGATTTAGTGCATGGTACGTAAGGTGATACAGGCGCTGTTGAAATACTGTAATTGTTTCTGTTATCGATTCTGAAATATCATCACTTAAGTTGTTTGGATCGTACGCGTGGAGTTGTGCTGAGAATGGGTACTGGTTAATTACAGTAGTCTAGTGCTGTCCGGTAGTGTTTGTTATGAATGGAATGTTGCCCATTATCTCCGTAGAGAGGGAATTCTCTCTCTCTCTCTCTCTCTCTCTCTCTCTCTCTCTCTCTCTCTCTCTCTGATTAGGTTGCTATAAAAGGTCACCTAACTACACTACAACGTTTCATTGATCAAGATTATATTGCGGTAATCCTCAGTGTTTTTATTCTCTCTCTCTCCTCAATCCTCTAGTCTCCGATCTCTCTTCTCGTCCTCTCTCTCTCTCTCTCTCTCTCTCTCTGACGCGCGCGCGCACATCGCATGATTGCGTTTCAAGGGCATATATCTTTTGTGGAAGATACTCTTTCACGGTTAAGGCCCTAATGATACGAAGATGACAATAATAGTTCAGTTATTGAATCTTCTTCACATGAAATACTACGTGGAAATAGTGGCAAAATGTCTGCGTTTATTTCTCCTTATCACCATGCTACTCGTAGAGAAAGCATTTGTTTTGATATTAATTACCTTGATCATGATCGCAGCTACAGTATATTGTTCTCTCTTTTCGGCCTTATACATTCGGTAATTTAGTTGAAGTTTATTATGCGCAGGTTGGGCTGCGTCATAATTCTGAAAACAGCTTAATGCAGCAGCGTATTGGTAATTTAAAGAACAAAATGGCTCTGATGGATTTATTCGTACCACTAGCGAAATATTGCGATAATTTAGATTCACGGCTATCGTTCTCTGGACCTTCTTCGTTACAGAGGATGCGTTAATGAATTCTAATATACTTTTTTTTTTATTATTATTCAGCAGCAAACATCATGACTTGTTAACGTTTTTGGGCAATTTCCCAGTAGTGTTACCTGATAATTTTTGTATAACCACTCCCATAGATAAGCAAGGGTTGAAGGAAGTTCGAAATATACATATGAAATTTGTTAGTATCCTCTGGTGTTGATGACCACGGTTTTTGTGATGCCAGTTCTAATAAATTGATAAAATTTATCATTATGGGAAGTAACAGTTGTCTATCTTTGCAACAGATTATAAAATATTTGTTGGTTGTAGGAAAAGTAAGCAGCATAAGTTTTGGATTTAATATGGAGTGATATAACAATTCAACAAATACACTCAATTTTCTTAACTCGACGTTTGTCAGGAAACGTTTTAATAATCTCGATGGCTGTCAAGGACATATGGAATGAATAGGGTTCATCCTCTGAATAATAATAATAATAATAATAATAATAATAATAATAATAATAATAATAATAATAATAATAATGAAGTAAAAATATGTTATATTTAATATTCGTGTCTTTGCCCAAATTTTTATATTTCGAACAGAAATAGAAAAAAGGAAGGCATAAAGCAAAAATGAAGACGTATGCCTTTGTGGCCAGCTCTGATTAGACATTCAGGTCCCGCGTGTCGGCACATCCAGTTTTCCCTCATAAAACCTTCGTATCAGCAGAGCTTGAGTGTCCGTCCGTCCCCGCTGAGTTCATGAAGGTGACTTAATTAAAGGAGGCTGAATACTGCTACACCCTCGACTAAGTGCCTCCGATAAAACCTCTCTCTCCCCCGCCCAACGTCTCCTCCCTCTCCCCCCCCTCCGACCATCTCATCCCCCCATCTCCCTGTATCTCATCCTCCCCTCATCTCCCCATCTCATCCTCTTCCATCTCCCCATCTAAACCCTCCTCCATATCCCTCCGCCCCATATCTACATCCCTTCTTCCCATCTCCCCCCCTCCCCCCCACATTCCATCCGTGCCCCAATCCCTACCCCATACGCATCCTGCGCCCCATCTCTCCTATCGTTCGATGCTACCCTACCATGCGCGCCCGACTACTTCTCATCCGCCGACCCCATCTCCCCGTATCTTCATGCGCCTCCCCACCATCTCCCCCATATCTCACTCCCCACCATCTCCCCATATCTCATTTCTCCCCACTCCCCCTTTTTTATCCTCCCCATCTCCCCATCCCCACCATCTCCCCATATCTCATCCTTCCTTCCCACCTCCCCCATATCTCATCGTCCTTCCCATCTCCCCTTTATCTTTATTCTCCCCCTATCTCCCCCATTTCCCCCATCTCATCCTCCCCATTCTCCCCCCGCACCTCACCCCCTTCCACTCCCGCCCACCTTCGTCCAGATGAATCTGAGGGGATGGTCCAGTTTAGTGTCCTTAGTGGCCTCGTCGAGTCCTTCCATCTGCACCTCCTGAGAAATGGCCCACTATCGCCCCTTTTTTATATATCTTTTATATCCCGCTCCTTGGAGAGATATGCCTCTTCGCAGTTCTACTACCTTACGCCCAGTGATGTCAAACTTATTATTTTTTTTTTTTTTACTTTTAAAAATTTTTTTTTTATAGCTTAGCTTAATTACGCTCCATAATTATCCCATGGAAAGTAGCGTTTTGGAAGATTAGGAATTTCTAGTAAGAAATCAGGGATGGTAATGAGTTTTTCCTTTTTATTACTCGAGAACTAATTGTAGACCGACTGTATCGCGTGATTTTGACTGTTTTTTAGTATTAAGTCAAACACACACACCCACCACCCACGCACATTACGTATGTGTATATATATAATAATATATATATATATATATATATATATATATATATATATATATTATTTCACATCATTATAAAATCTAGCCTAATGATACATAACATTATATATGTGTGTGTATATAATGCATACACCCACACACACCCCCCTTATAAATATATATATACATATATATATATATATATATATATATAAGGTGTGTGTTTGGGTGTATGCATTATATACACACACATATATAATGTATGTATCATTAGGCTAGATTTTATAATGATGTGAAATTTAAGTGCTTTAAAATTCAATCTTTATTTTGTACATTGTCTTGTTCGAGGTGGGGTCTTGCGAAATATAATAAAACTTTATTTTACGCATTTTTTTTAACAGAAATACAATTTCCCGGTGTCTTTTATTTTCTGATACTGATATCGAGATTGTAAGGTAACAAATCATCTTTTGACTCAGAAATTAGCTACATAACGACAATTATAAAAAATGTCCAGAAAATAATAGCTTACTATATTCACTAGGAGTTACATTTCACCATAAAATTTCGGAAGTTTTTTTGTATTACTTTGCATGCTTTTTTTTATTCATAATGATTTTAACGTCTGTAAAGTCTTCTAACAAACCAACAACCAATTTTGCGAGGCATTCATGTCATGAAAGTACTACGTCAACCAATTTGCCCAGCCATAGGAAACAAATTTATTTGTTGCCTGGTTATTTCGCTAGATCTTTTGTGTTTACATAAGACTTCAGAATAATTTGAGGTCATATTATTCCAAATTTGGGTTGATCTCATGCTTGTTAATTTGAGAAAACAAGTTGAGGCCATATTGCATTGGTTATTGTTTTGAGAAAACCAATTGACTTCAAGTCATCCTTAATTTGGAAATTAACTCTTGATTGTTGTGTTGAGAACGAAAGCTGTCTCTTGACCCTAGATTTCGGAATGAACTCTTGATCGTTATTTTGAGAAAATAAGCTTTCTTATTATCCTAGACTTCTGAATGAACGCTTGATTGTAGTTTTGAGAAAGTAAGTTAAGGTCGTTTATTCCTCAATATGGAAATGAAGTCCCGATTGTTCTTTTTGTGAAAATGAATTCAGGTCATATTGTCCCACGTTATGATATGAGCTCCTGATTAGTTTTGAGAAAATAAGGGCAAGTCATATCATCATAAATTTGGATATGAACTCCTGACTATTGATTTCAGAAGAGTTGAGGTCATATCCTAAATGTAGATACGAAATCCTAATTGTTTTTTTTTTGAGAAAGTCATATTATCCTACATTTAGATATGAACTGTTTGTTGTCTGGAGAAAATAGATTGTCTTATCGTAAATTTCAGAATGAACTCTTGAATGTTGTTTTGAGAAAATTTGTAATAACATTTTAAATTGGGATTGTTGTATTGGGAAAATAAGTAGAGTTCATATTATCCAACAATTGGACTTGAGCTCCTGATCATTGTTTTGAGAAAACATGTTGTCTTCAAGTTGTCTTATTATCCAAGATTTCGGATTGAACTCTTGATTGTCATTTAGAGAAAATCTGAGATATCATCATGAATTTGGATATGAACACCTAATAGTAGTTTGGAGAAAATAAGTTGCGGTCATGTCATACATTTGGAAATAAGCTATTGATTGTTGTTTTAAGAAAATAAGTTTAGGTCATATTATCCTTCGTTTGGATATGAACTCCTGATTGTTGTTTTGAGAAAAGAATTGTTCTTATCCTAGATTTCGGAATGAAATCTTGATTGCTGTTTTGAGAAAATTTAAGGTTATATCCTAACATTGGATATGAACTCCTGATTGTTATTTTGAGAAAATTTGTGTTATTGTACAAAATTTCGGAATGAACTCTTGATTGTAGTTTAGAGAAAATAAGTTTAGGTCATATAATTCCTCTTTTGATTATGAACTCCTGATTGTTGTTTTCAGAAAACAACTTTTGTTATCCTAGATATCGGAATGAAGTCTTGATTGTAGTTTAGAGAAAATAAGTTTAGGTCACATAATTCGTCTTTTGATTATGAACTCCTGAACATTATTTTGAGAAATGACGCCCAACCATCGGAGAGAAACTCCTTCCGCAAACGAAAGGATTATCGAGCGACAAAGACACCAGAAAACGGGAGCGATTCAATCTCTAGGAACCTCCCGTCAGCGACGCCGTCAGCAGGAGCCCCCCAACAGTAGCACCACCACCAGCAGTAGGTAGGAGGAGGAGGAGAGCAGCAGCCGGTAAAATTCCTCTGGCTGGACGCAATTCGAGCGAGAGGCAATAGCGGATGTTAAGTGTCGCGGTGTCACATATCACAAACGGATATTTCAGGAAAAGGCTTCCAAACCTCCTCTTGCTTTTATGGAGGACGAACCCTTTAGGATAAATCCGGCCACATTCGTTGCTGAAACCTGTTACCGACTGACAGAGAGAGCGACAAGGGCCGGAATTCTGCGAATACTGCTCTCTCTCTCTCTCTCTCTCTCTCTCTCTCTCTCTTCTCTCTCTCTCTCTCGATTTTAGGGGGGGAAGACATTTTAATCAATTTTTATTCATCGCTTTACGTCCTTTTATGCGTTTTTTGCTACGTTTCATTTCCCTAAATCAAATACGATTCGGCAATAGTGTCATGTCCGAACATTTCCAGACATTGCCTTTCTAACGAAAACTTTGTCAAAGGTTACCAGAAAAAATTCGACGGTAATAACGAGGGTGATTGGCAATTTTGGTTTTTTTCGTCCTAATTGCTGTCGACATTCCGCAGATTCGTCCTATTTTATGAATGACCTATCCATAGTGCGCAGGCTTTCAATACAAGTGGTACCTACCATACAAATTGAGGAATTCGAAGATGTGGAATTTGCTCGAACATTCAAATTTACCTTAATCAAAATGCTGGTATTTGAGAAGAAATGATATTTGGCAACGAATTATAGATTTCCCAGGATGCTGAACCCGCCTTCTTAACCATTGAGAAATTAGAGGGATTATAGTTATTGCAAATACTTTGCAATAAATAAGTATAGAGCCACATTAAGATTTTGTCATTGTAGAAAAAAAATGAATACGAAGAAATGGGGGTGGGGGTAAGGCCAGAAAGGGGGGGGGGGGCAAGTTCGTCCATTCCTACTTAGAACCAAATATGTCCCTCCTAT
>NC_061089.1:56480942-56505942 GCF_015104395.2 Macrobrachium nipponense
TATATATATATATATATATATATATATATATATATATATATATATATATATATAAAAATACACACGCTTGAAACAAATGAGCGAGCACCGACCCAAAAGCAATCAGCTGATGGTTGCTAAATGACTGCCACGTTTGATGGAGAACATTTGCATCGAGGGAACCCATTCGTCACAGCGTTTCCAGCTCATTCACGGGGTTTCGGAGAAAGGATTTTTGTTTTATTATTATGGTATTTTATGTATATATTTTTTTATGGTTTTGTATTTGGTCATCCCGTCTGAATGGTTTGCCAGAAAATACGCAAATGGTTGGGCGCGATGGGACTGAAGTTCGGCGTTTTGTTGAAGAAGAGAAATGTTATGTTGTGTTGTTTATAAAAGAGCCATAATGCGCTTCATAGACACATGTGTCTATGAACCTATTAGATTTTATCATGTTTTTAATTGAATAAGAAATTATACCCGTGAATGAACCGATGAAAATGCTCGTATGTTCGAGATTGTGGCTCGTATGTTTTCCCGCTCGGGCGAAAAAGAAATAAATCCGATATACACTCACGGTCGCAAAATGACATATGTATGAATGAAATAATAGCTAAATACTGCAACTGTGACGGAAATTCTCATACTGTTACGGTTTTAACCGTAACGGAAATTCTCGGGCTGTCAAAGTTTTAACCTTAACGGAAATTCTGAGTCAGTTAAAGTTATAACCGTAACGGAGATTCTCAGACTGCTAAAGTTTTAACCGTAACGGAAGTTCTCAGACTTTTAAAGTTTTAACATTAACGGAAATTTTCATTATGTTAAAGTTTTAACCGCAATAAAAATTCTCAGCCTCTTTAAGTTTTAACAGACTGTTGAAGTTTTAATCGAAACTAAAATTCTCAGACTATTTGAGTTTTAACCATAACAGAAATTCTCAGACTGTTTAAGTTTTAACCATAACAGAAATTCTCAGACTGTTTAAGTTTTAACCGTAACGGAAATTCTCAGACTGTTAAAGTTTTAACCCTAACGGAAATTCTGACAGTTAAAGTTTTAACCATAACAGAAATTCTCAGACTGTTTAAGTTTTAACCGTAACGGAAATTTTGAGACAGCTAAAGTTATAACTGTAACGGATATTCTTAAACAGCTAAAGTTTTAACCATAACTGAAATTTTCAGACTGTTAAAGTTTTAACCTTAACGGAAATTCTCAGCCTGTTTTAACAGACTGTTGAAGTTTTAATCGTAAAAAAAATTCTCAGACTATTTGAGTTTTAACCATAACGGAAATTCTCAGCCTGTTTAAGTTTTAACCGTAACGGAAATTCTCAGACTGTTAAAGTTTTAACCCTAACGGAAATTCTGACAGTTAAAGTTATAACCATAACAGAGATTCTCAGACTGCTAAAGTTTTAACCATAACGGAAATTATCAGACTGCTAAAGTTTTAACCATAACGGAAATTATCAGACTGCTAAAGTTTTAACCATAACGGAAATCCTCAGTATGTTAAAGTTTTAACCGTAATGGAAATTCTCAGCCTGTTTAAACAGTAGCGGAATTTCCCATAATGTTACATTTTTAACCGTAACCGTAACGCAAACCTTGATACTGTTACAGTTTTAAGTGTAACGGAAATTGTTCTCATACAGTTACATTACAATTTTGTCATATACATTTTCGTGTATTCGTCAAGTCAGTGAAAAGGCTGCCTCTTCTTTCTTCTTCTTCTTCTTCTTCTTCTTCTTCTTCTTCTTTTTCGAAGCAATATCTAAAGAGTGCCGTGTCTGTTCACTTATGAGTCGAAAAAACGTCCCGTTGCTCGCATGACGTCAGACTGCGCGCATTACGTCAGACGGGAGGCAGTCACACACGCAGGTTAACTTGGTGAATCAGTCTGTGAAGGAGCTTTCGATACAATGCCGCATAATTGTGTTGTGTTTGGTAGTTTTCCCGTGAGGAGTAAAGAAAACAACACTAGATTTTTTAGGTTTCCCCAAAATGACGAAGATAAGAAAAAATGGGTTTACCTGTGCAAGAGAGAAGACCCAACAAATACTAAGGAAGCTCGAGTGTGCAGTCTACATTTTGAGAAAAGTGCTTTCAAGTGAGAGTAAATAATAGAAAACATTTGTATCGGTTTCAAAGGAGCCTCTTTGTGTCTTCAAAGTCATGACTTAAGTTATATGATATGGAAAAGGAGAAGTATGATATTTCATATATTCTGTCGCGATTTCAGCGACTGTTAAACGATTCGTTTAATCCCAGATGTTATGGGACGGACAGCCTAACCTCGAAGAGGAAAATCTACAAAGAGGAGAGTGAAGATGGAACGACAGTGGTCTTTTACAATGATTTTATTACAAAACTGAGCTGTAATAGATTTAATATGAGAGAAATTGATACATCACAGCTTACTCAAACAAACGTGAAACCTTAATGTACATATGATTGCACACGCAGCGATAAGAATTACTACTCTAAATTAACTTAGCAAATTTGGAAAAATCGCCAAAAATGATTCTCATTAGAATGCAACAATGATCTGAATTTACAGCTGAATGGTTAAGCAACAGTTACATTACTCTTTTAACATGACTGCCAAACGGATGGCAAACTTATATGTAGATAAATATCTGATATTGCCCCAATCAGAAGGTGTTCTAGATTCTAAATGGCGCTGCGCGTGGTCTCTTGTCAGCTCGGTTAGACGTAATATATACATGGGACGATTTTGTCAAATTAGTCCCTGCTTATTTTAGATCAAAATACAGTTTTCACTAATATAAGATTTGATATGACAAATGTATGTTGTATTTTTTTCTTCCTTACCTTTTTCGTTAAGATGGTAATACATGACTTTGGGTAATGTTTGGCAAATGAAATGTGATCCTATTATAAGTAAACTCCCGCTAAAACGTAAACATGGAAGAAAACGGAGCATTCTCTCCCTGTGACGTCATCAAATCTGCACGTGGGTTGACATTGTATTCTTTGGATATTGCTTCGAAATACCTACGAAGACAGAGACGAATCGAGCAGAGGTGCCAGTAACGAAATTAGTATTCCGAGGGTGTGAACACTACATGCTTCGAACAGCGAAGGTCCTAGTACTACACTCATTTCCGTGCATCATTAACAGTTCCTATGAGGGACTTAATTCGGACCTAGCATACACTAATGAGGATGCTACTTAAGCAGGGTCGATTATGTATTCTTGGTCTCATTTACATATTTTCCCCAACTTTCTCGCGGGCCTTCGATGAAAGGGCTCTTCAAGATGGCGACGTTTATGCTGTTGCGCTCAGTAATGTTTTCCTCATTGGTGCTTAAACGACTGAAGATAACGATTGCGTTACTGTGATGTAATACGAATGCAAAGCGACTTAAGCATACAGAACTATATGTGTAGTTATGTAGTTGTGTATGTGTGTAGGAAGTCTGGGTCTGGGAAATGGGCAGTTAGGTTAAAATACAAGTAAAAAATGCGCGGAAGTTTCGTTGGCGCAATCGAGTTTTCCGCCAGATAGTGGCCTCAGCCACGACCATGAAGCTCAGCCACGGTCCGGTGATGACCTATGATGTTGGTACCTATAGCGCTGCCAGAAGTACGATTATGGCTAAGCTTAACCTCAAATAAAATAAAATAAAACTACTAAGGCTAGAGGGCTGCAATTTGGTATGTTTGATAATTGGAGGGTGGGTGATAAACATACCAATTTGCAGGCCCGTAGCCTCAGCAGTTTTAAGATCTTAGGGCGGACAGACGAAGCCGGCAGAATAATTCTCTTTTGCAAAAAAACTAAAATTAACAATATGAGAAAGGAAACACCAGTGATGTTCTTTCGTAATTTTCTTGACCTTTTAAGGTTATATCTTGGAACAGTTTCTAAATCTGACTTTAGTTTGCGTCTGAGAAGGGAAGAGGTGTAATGGCGGGAAGGTCTGAATTCGCGAACGTAACTCGGAAAATTCTAATTGAAAGAAAAGATAAATGCATCTTTAGAATGCACGTCAATCATTGCGTATTCAGAGCTGAATAATTAATTACATGAAAAATATCGTCGTCAAGTAATAACAAAATGGGCCCTAGCTGTCAAAGTTAGGCGAAGAACCACTGATAGGCACCTACGTACATCAATGTATCTTTTGATGTTTAACTCGAAAGTAAATGTTTAATTTAGTTTCAATGATTAGTATGGGTTTATACCACGAATTCATTTTAAAGTTCTTAGTGAAAATACGTTGAAACAAAACTTGTCGGCGAAGAAGGGCAAAGACTACAACTCTCGTGTCCAAGTAAGTAAGTTCTGGTTGTGATCACAATACGTATAGCAAATCTACTTGGAAGCGAACTGACCCAGTTTTATGATAGCGTTCTCACATCATTCGCCACGGCATGCCGCCGCCGCGCCTCATACTGCAAGAACGCGCAGTTCATTTACCATTCGTAACGGCTACTTTTCCACGGGCGTAAATGAACACATTTCTGTTAATTGCCTGAGTCTCGCCTACAGAGGAGGAGGGAGAAGAAGAAGAAGACCTCACGGTGAATGGTGCTAAACGCTCCGATGTTACCTCGAAAATTAGTATGTCCCGAACGGCGTGGAGCCGTGACCCCGCCCATGAGATTACACGCCCCTTTATTACACCCAGCTCCTCCGGCGAATCAACGGTCGACAGGACCGCGTCGTAAAAACCACACGTTCGTAGTATTTATGCAGAGATAAAGGCCTCATGCGAACCATAAATTCGTTTCATATGAAGGTAATTATCCATCATTCGATGCCCTGCTCATGTTGTTGCTTCTAATTGACAAGGGTCATTTAGGAGACCTCATTAGAATACAAAGATGCCATAAAGTTCATCCTGTAGAAAACGCCCTCTCCAGGACACCCCTAAACAACCAACGCCCGCTTTTTTTGTATTTTATTTTCTCTCTCTCTCTCTCTCTCTCTCTCTCTCTCTCTCTCTCTCTCTCTCTCTCTCTCTCTCTCCACAAGAACTAAATACTTAGGCGTAGAAGCGTAGGAAGAGAAAAGGAACAGCGCTGTAGGATAGGATAGTCGCAGTGGAATTTAAACTATGGAGCCGACAAGAGATGCTGTGCTTTATTGTGCCGGGTTTGGGTTTCTCTCCTTAAGACGACCCGCGAAGAATGTCGAAGACACGGCAAAGGTCGACTTCAGATTCCTGGATGTCTGGATATAAGCAGTAGGAGCCTTTGGTTTAAATCGATGAATTACTTTTAGAGCTCTGTCTTTGAGGAATCGTCTAGTAAAATCTTTGACCAGTTCATTGGTTTGAATCGATGAATTACTTTTAAAGCGTTGTCTTTGAAGAATCGTCTAGTTAAATCTTTTACCAGTTCATTGGTTTAAATCGATGAATTACTTTTAGAGCTCTGTCTTTGAGGAATCGTCTAGTAAAATCTTTTACCAGTTCATTGGTTTAAATCGACGAATTACTTTTAGAGCTCTGTCTTTGATGAATCGTCTAGTTAAATCTTTGACCAGTCCATTGGTTTAAATCGATAAGTAAAATCATTGACCAGTTCATTGGTTTAAATCGATAAAATACCTTTAAACCGCTGTCTTTGACGAATCGTCTATTATAGTAAAATCTTTGACCAGTTCATTGGTTTAAATCGATGAATTACTTTTAAAGCTCTGTCTTTGGAGAATCGTCTAGTAAAATCTTTTACCAGTTCATTGATTTAAATCGATAAATAAAAAGCTCTGTCTTTTGAAGAATCGTCTAGTAAAATCTTTGACCAGTTCATTGGTTTAAATCAATAGATTACTTTTAAAGCTTTATCTCTTGAAGAGTCGTAGGGTAAAATCTTTGACGGCTTCGTTGATTTAAACTAATAAATCCTTTTTAACCGTTGTTTTGAAGAATCGTCCAGTAAAATCTCAAACGTTCATTCATGTTTGGTCTAAGCATTTTTTAACAGTACTATCGGAATCATTGGATATAATGACTATAATGATGTATTAACGGTGTAAATGATTGTAGCTTTGCAGCAATGCTTATCATCATTAATTTTTGAAAGTGTGACAGTCGAAAGAAGTTGTTTCTTGAAATATTGATAATCATGGATATCGGTAACTATGCAAACGAAAAAATGACTTGCAAAGATATGTACAGAAGTATTCTCTCTCGCTCTCACAATAAAGCTTATCTGTATTAGATCTTCGATGTTAATTACGAGAAATAAAGCACAATTTCCTACGTATTCTGAGACAGTGAATACTGATCTGTCCCGGAAGTTCTCATATAATTTAATAGAAAAGCATTTTAAAGGAGCAGAAAAGAGATCAAAAGATAAAATCTCTGTAAAATGCAAAGACTTGTTTTAATCCGTGCCTGTGGTAACTCGATATCTTAGGAATGGATGAAAAGAATTTGATTAAACTCGGGAGATGTATTCATGAACGTTTCTTGATGCTACTTTTGTTATACATCAGCCCAGTTTTGACTATATGTTTTCAAAGGCAACTCAGTGAAGAAACAGGTAAAAAATGCGCCGAAGTTTCATCGGCGCAATCAAGTTTTCTATACAGCGTATATCAAGGCCACTGAAAATAAGTCTATCTTTCGGTGGTCTCGGTATAATGGTTTATGACCCACGCCCCATGAAACTTTCAGTCACGGTTCGGTGATGGCTGTCCTAAATAGTTGACAGACGCACGATCAAATAAAATAAAAACTTCTTGGGGTAGAGGGCTGCAATTTGGTGTGTTTGATGGTTGGAGGGTAGATGATCAACATACCAATTTGCAGCCGTCTAGCCTCAGTAGTTTTTACGATCTCAGGGTGGACAAGAAAAGTGCGCACGGACAGACAAAGCCACCTCAATAGTTTTCTTTTACAGAAAACTTTTGTCCATTCTTGTCCAGTTCACTTCTTGCTCTGTCCTTCTACTGCACTCAAAGTAGTGGGGTCGTCTGCTGTTTAAATGTTACAGAGTGCAGTGGTTCCCAAACTTGTGCATACCAAGGACCCCCAGATATGATGAGGCGCGGCCGAGGACTCCAGCCAATCAAAAGTTATCATTATCATACCAGGATGCCCAGTACAACGTAGTACATTCAGTATTTACATATTCCTGCACAAACTAAGTATAAGTGCAATATATATAATATTTTTAACTTTTTTTATTTTTTTAATTCAATAAAAATAAAATTGGTGAAAACAGCGACACTTTTTTCTGGAGCTGAAAAATTATGAATTTTTTTCATTGTGTCGCTGTCGCTGAGTCCCCCAGGGCCTTCTCCTGGACCCCCAGGGATCCGCGGATTCCAGTTTGGGAACCACCGGGCAAACCTTCTGATCTACTGATAGTTTTCTTTTTTCTGAAACAAGTTCAGGCAGCTTGTATTGATTATCGCGCTGACCAGCAAATTCCATTATGATTCGAGGGGTTTTAAGTTATCTCCTTAACTCGTAATTATTAGATATTAATTCGCTTTCTTTATTTCTCAAGCTGGGTTGAGAAATCCGCAGTAATTAATCTCATTTCCAACATGTTCGAGACAGCCTTAAAAGTTCATCGTTTTTTATAAGACCTATTCATCTGTTAAACAGCTTTTACAGGTGAAGAAAATACATTGCACATGTGTAACGCTTTTGATATATATATGCATTACATATATTATGTAGTACATATATCTATCTATCTATGTATTTATCTATCTGTTAAACAGCTTTTACAGTTGAAGAAAATACATTGCACATGTGTAGAGCTTATGATATAGTACACGTATATATATATGTATATATATATATATATATATATATATATATGTATGTATGTATGTATTTACGCATATATATGTATATATATTACCAAGGGACGAACAGAAGTAGTACAGAAGCGCGTCGGAAATTAGATATTGGAAATTACATAAGCCGGGATCTCATAAATCCTTATTAAGTAATTTCAGTAAATGTCAAGTTCATATAACCAACCGGTGATGATAGTATACACAAAAATAACTAAATTCATAAGCATTATTCATCTGTGCATTCATGTACGTCACACTTGAACACAAACACACACACACACACTAACACATGCGGAAATGGGCGTGTATAAATATAGATTCGAACGGCATATATTTCCTCGACGTTAAACGCTTGCCTCTTGCATATCATTAATTCATAAATGCCACGACAAACGCGCAACAGAAGAACAGTCTGCTAAGATAACCGTCTTCCCTTGTTTAGTTTATCCGTCACCCTGAGATTGACATTTCCATGGCCCGTACTTATTCCAAAAAAAAAAAACGTATGAGTAGATTCCAAATACAAGAAACTATGGATTAAGGATCCTTAGTTTCTTAGTGTGAACTTTGTACTTTTTGCGTCTGTGAAAGAATGGGTTGTTTGCTCTTCTTGTTGTCGTTGCCGCTGTGTTATTCAAATGCCGAAAGGTGCGGCCGCATCCCCTCTCTATTTGGATGCGATAGACATCATATCATGTATATTTCATGGCCGCTCTTGCGGGAAGGAAGGAAACTGCTAAGAGGTTATATATATATATATATATATATATATATATATATATATATATATATATATATATATATTATTTTTTAAATATTATTATTATTATTCAGAATATGAAAACTATTCATATGGAACAAGCTCACAGGGGTCATTGACCTGGATTTCAAGCTCCAAAGAATATGGTGTTTATTATAAATATATATATATATATATGATATATATATATATATATATATATAGTATATATATCATTAATATATATATATACATATATATATATATATATATATATATGTATATGAATGTATATATACATATATATATATATATATATATATATATATATATATATATATATATATATATATATATATATATATATATGTATATATTTATTTAATTAACACCATATTCTTTGGAAGCTTGAACTCCAGGTCAATGACCCCTGTGAGCTTGTTCCATATGAATAGTTTTCATATTCTGATAATAATAATAATAATATTTTAATAATAATAATAACTATATATAGATATATACATATACATATACAAATATACATATACATATACATATATAATATACATATATATATATATATATATATATATATATATATATATATATATAAATGAGTATTCTTGCGTCCGGTCGGTTCGGCTATGCTCAAGAATGAAGGCTGATTAACTCGAGGAATTAATGTCCTTATAGAAACATGGTACGTAATACAAAATATACTTTGCAGAGGTACAGTATTATTTAGGAGGAAGAATTTTGTAAATGTACCTATTTTACGTGTGGTTTCGTAGTTTCTTGACGCTGGATCGTCGAAAAGGCTGCATGTTTCCTTCTTGGCAGTCTGCTGCTGTCTTGCTTGGTGTTTGGGGTAAGTGGTTTTGGAAGGAGCGGCCTGCGGTATTTCGCTTACTCGGGGAGCAAGCTTATAGACTACTTTGTTGTTGTTCTTCTTTTTGTTCTTGTTGAGGGAGGGTAGGAAAGGCCTATGCAAAAGCCTAAAAAGGTTTGAAAACGGTGTTTCGCGTTGAGCTAAAGGTACAGGAATTTTAGGATAGGATATTTAAGGTTTATTTATTAGAATGAAAAAGTAAAAATAAATATATATGTTGAACAGTACCGAACAATAATTTCAAATAAAATAGCGTTTTTTTTTTTTTTTAATTTTCTCCGGAGAAACAACGCGCTATTTGACTGTAGATTTTAGCGTGCACTGAGTAAGCTGGAGGTCAGACCACGCCCTGCTGGTATCGAATTTCACATGATAATTGTATTCAAACAGACTGAGGGTAATTAAAGATTTGTTAATTGCTTATAGAGGCACTTTTTGTTTTAATGTATCTTCTCCGTTGGAATTCTCTCCACTATATGTTACTGACCATTGATCAATTTAAACGCCGGAAAATAAATGGTACAAAGGCATATGCAGTAAAGAACATAAAAGAAGTCAGAATTGATTAATGTTTAAGCCTCTCAATAAGAAATATCTTCTGCGAGTTAATGTTTAAATTCTAAAATAAACGAAGACTTTTCTCTGTCACTGGCAAATTTTCCGGTTCATGCTTTCGTCTGATTTCTTATTTAACTTGTATTCGTAAAATTGATTAATTAAAGACTTAGTCATCGATTACTTAGGGGATTTCGGTTTTTTTTTATATATTTTCCGTCTCTTCTTTTATTATTCTCTTGCTCTTTTGGTTATTGAAGGGTTGTCCGCTTTTACTCCTCTTACTTGACCTCTCAAAAGCCTTCGACAGCGTGAATCATAATATATTATTTGATAAATGTACATCACTGAGTATAGATCCACTCTGGTTTATGAATTACCTACATAACAGATCCCAGTCAGTTAGAATGGGTCAAACTGTGTCTTCCCAAAAAACTGTAGAGTTTGGTGTACCCCAGGGCTCTATTCTTGGCCCAATACTCTTTGTAATTTATGTCAATGATCTGGTAAAATCACTACCCGGCTGTTTCGTCATCCAATATGCCGACGACACCCAGATCTTAGTTGAAGGAAATGTAAATGAAATAAACGAACTAATTCATAGGGCAGAATACATACTAAAGAAGGCCAAATACTACTTCTTAACTAATGGTTTGCTTCTTAATGAGAAAAAACACAATTCATTTTAATAGGTTCCCGACAATATATATATCAGAAATTGGAGGCAATGTGCAAATAGATTTTAATGGAAATATGATTAAACCTATGAAAGCTGTAAAAAATCTAGGGGTTTATTTTGACAGATATATGACGTTTGAAACGCATATAGATGTTATAAGAAAGTAATTGGTACTTTAATTTATTTAAATAGAGTAAAAGACTCATTTGATTCTTCTACGCGTAAAATAGTTGTTCAGTCGCTGGCTATGAGTATAATCAACTACTGTTTAAGAATTTGGGGAGTAACTGGCTCTACACAAATGAAAAGGGTTCAAAAACTTCAAAACTTTGCCGCCCGAGTGGCTGTTGGTAATGTAAAAAAACATGACCACATATCCCCTTACCTCAAAAAATTAGAATGGTTAAAGATAAAAGACAAATATACCATAGATGTCTGTAATTTGGTATTCAAAACAACACGTAAAATAACTCCTGAATAGTTATGTGATTTTCCAACAGTACACGCAGTTAATGGGGTTTCTACTCGACAGCAGGAAAATCTGTATGTAGAAAGGGCGAAAACAGAGATAGGCTCCCGCCAGTTTAGTATTCGAGGCCCAGCATTATACAATAAAGTACCTGGCACAATTAAACAAAAATCTTCTCTCGCTGCTTTTAATGTACACTTAAAGAAACTAATTTTAAATGGTTCCGATTAATGTAAGAACGTTATGCTTAATTGTCATATTAAAAGTGCTTTTGACGGCACTACTGTACTTTTATAGATGTTGGAATTAGTTTTAGATAATACTTATGGATAAGATGGCCTTTATTTACAAATTAAGATTTCCTTATAATCTAGTATGCTTATTTGATTACTCTGTGTTATTTTAATACTTGTTTTTAACACAACTTATGTGGTCTATGACAATGTATTTTAATATTCGGGAAGAGTAATTCTTACTCACTATATTTTAAGTGAATGCTTTCTAATTTTATGATATACTTTTATTACTGATGAATTATTTTAATTACAAAGTTTTAGCCGATTTGTTGATTCCTAAAACAACTTTTGTATGTCTAAAATAACAAATATTTTAACTTTGTAAGATGATTTTACTAATTGTAGCTTTATATTTTATGAATACCCAATGTAAATATTGGAAATAAAGAATAATAATAATTATTATTATTATTCTTTTACTACTGGTTTCTGTTTATGGCTATTTGTCTGTCCGTCCGTCCTCAGATCTTACAAACCACTGAGGCTAGAAGGCTGCAAATAAGTGCGATCATCATCCACCCTCCAATCATCAAACATACCAAATTGCAGCCCTCTAGCTTCAGTGGTTCTTATTTTATCTAAGGTTAAACTTAGCCATGATCCACGTGTTAGCAACACAGGCCACCACCGAGCTGTGGCTGAGTTTCGTGGGTTGAGGCTGAGAAATTCCTACAGCATTATACTCTGTATAGAAAACTCAATTGCGACTTCGCCGCATTTTTACTCGTTTTTATTTATTTTTTTATTTTTTTTTTAATTTTTTTATATATTGGCTATTGCAATGTTGGCCGTATCGTCTGGGCCTTCCGTGACCATTCGTCTATTTTAATGCAATCTTTCTGTCCTTGTTTTTAAAGGTTAGCCAAAATATATTGATCTTCCAGTAACTTCTAATGTCTTTGAACTCTTCCTCTCTATCCTGGTTTTTGAAAGATGGCTGTGTTTTCTTGTTCTCTTTTATCACTCTCTCTATCCTGGTTTATGGAATGGTTATTTGTGTGTTGACTGATACGTCTGATGCTAGTCAGGTAAATGTTAGTGACGGAGGTTCTTTCGAAGTTTGAAGGGATTTTTGTCTGTTGTAATCTCGGTTCATCTGGACGATCAGATCATTCAGTAGAAAGCAAGTTTAAAAAGAAGATCGTGTTCAATTACTCGCTCGTACGAGCCTGCACACAAGCACGGTACAAAAGGCGCTTGCATCTCTGCTCTCACATCAGATGCGCGAAGACAGACGAAATGAAAGAGAGAGAGAGAGAGAGAGAGAGAGAAAGAGAGAGAGAGAGAGAGAGTGGGGTGGGAAGTTCCGCTGGACAAAAACAAAAGAGCTCTTGCTTATCAGAAAACCGAGTTAATTAAAAGTCAAGCAGTGCTTGAGGGCTTCTTAATGAGGACGTTAATATTGCCTCATCAGGCACGAGGAGGAGCAGCTCCGATGCCAAGCGCGGTAAACAAGCAACGGGGTCAGACTTTTAATGAGTCTCGATGCACGCACACCTCACCTGCCCTCCACAACAAGCAGAGGAAAAAGGAGCCATTGAGGAGAGACGTTCATCCCGGGCGAATTAAGAAAAAAAAAAGAATGAAGAGAAATGGAAGGAGTGGGGAAGACATCGATGGATCTGGAAGAGAAGGAGGAGAGAGAGAGAGAAGGTGGTGCGGGCGGGGAAAGGAGATTGAGGAAAATGGACCCATTGAGGACAGACGTTCTTTCTAGGGGAATAAAAAAAGAGGCAGGAGGAACAGGATGAAAAAAGTGGAAGGAGGAATAGGTAAGAGATCGATGTATCTGGAAAAGGATTGGAGGAGAGAGAGAGAGAGAGAGAGAGAGAGAGAGAGAGAGAGAGAGAGAGAGAGAGAGGGGTGGGGGGTTGGGGGAGGATGTAGGAAAAAGGAGCCATCGAGGAGAGACGTTCGTCTTGGGATAATTTAAAAAAAAATTATGCACGAGGAAAAGGAGGAAGAAAAGTGGAAGGAATAGGTAAGAGATCGATGAATCAGGAAGAGAGAGAGAGAGAAGGGAGGGAGGGGGAAGACTGAGGAAAAAGGAGCCACTGAGGATGAAGAGAAGTGGAAGGAATAGGAACAATGGATCTGAAAAGAGAGAGAGAGAGGGGGTGGGGGGAGGCCAGGAGGAGGAATATTGAGGAAAATGGAGCCACTGAGGAGAGACGTTCTTCCTGGGGAGTTAAAAAAAATGATGCAGGAGGAAAAGGATGAAGAAAAGTGGAAGGAATAGGTAAGAGAGCGATGGATCTGGAAGAGAGAGAGAGAGAGAGAGAGAGAGGGTGGTGGGGGGAGGAAGACGGAGGAAAATAGAGCCATTGAGGTGAAACGTACGGCCATTGGGAAGTAACAAAAAATAAGGAGTATGAATAGGAGTGGAAGGAATTGGTAAAAGAACGATGGATCTGGGAGAGAGAGAGAATCATACTGTTTGTTTATGTCGGCCACTCTTCCATAAAACAGATTTAATACACAGTTTTTAATTAGGCACAAAGGCCTTCATATTCAACTGCTGAAAAGTTTTCGTTGGACAGTTAATTAGCTGGTGCTTTGGTTTAACACCTCCTCCCACTTTCCACGTAACATGTTCACGTTGAAGTATCTTTAAAATAAGTTTTAAGTGGTAATCCGCATTAATAGCGTTGATGGCCATTTTCCATTTAAAAAGAGAAAACTCAGTAAGCGTGATTTGTTACGTGTAGCTAGAATATTGGCCCTGTATTTATGTAATAATATACGTATATATGTGTATATATACGTATTATCTATGTATACGCACAAACACACACACATTATATATATATATATATATATATATATATATTTATATATACACATATATATATATATATATATATATTATATATATATATATATATATATATATATATATATATATATATATATATATATATATATATATATATATATATATATATATATAGGCTATACATGCGTACATACATGCAAGTACTTTTTTTTGATTTGTTTTGTATAGAACAATGCTATCTTTATAATCATGTTATTCTATATATATATATATATATATATATATATATATAATATATATATATATATATATATATATCCATAAAATAGTTTGGCGTGAAGCACTATCGTCCATGAAACCAAGTTTCAATGCAAATATATAATTAATTTTGTTGAGAATACGTGAAAGTAAACAATGATAGTTCTTGCTCTTCATTGTTCCACTGTTCTCATGGACCTTATATAAATTCAATTTATACGTACTGATACATCCCTCCCTTTAGATACAGAAAGTGTTCCCTCTTTTGTATTCCATTCATCCTCTCTACTCAGGCAGTACCTTACTTGAAACTTCGAGTGTCCTTGGTGGTCTGTTCCTTAAAATTCGAATTCATAAGAATTTGCGTATTATACTGCTTGTATACTGTTTTCTTAATTCAAACAATCTTTCTTAACAACTCGACAAGTACAGGTTCTGTTTTTGGTTAAAGATGACTTTAAACAGCTAAAAATGAGATTTGAAAGTACCCTTCCACATTTAAGGGCATTCGGTAAAAACGGTCTTGTGGACTTAATTTGAATTAAAAAAAAATTTTTTTTTTTACGATTCTCTATGAATAAACCTTACGATTACTCTAATATTTTTCTTGACTTTGGGATCACGCACCTCGATGTTTAATGTCCCTCAATATCCCAGAACACCAGTTTTCATGGGAATCCTGCCGTATCATTAGTATTATTTAGCAAATAAACCCTATTCATATGGAACAAGTCCACAGGGGCCATTGACTTGGAATTCAAGATTCCAAAGAATATGGCCATTACCGGAAGGTAATGGAAAATAAAGAAAGAGATCATTTATGAAACAAGAAATGAACTTATTAATAAATAAATAGGTAAAATTGTAACTAAATTATTAAGTTATTAACATGCATTCAAGTGCTTGCTATTTACCACCTTAATGTACAACGGGATTTCTTGTTCGAGTTAGTGTCCACTCTTTCAAGATTTCCACGTGAATTTTTATGATTGTATTGATTTTTCTGCCAGTTTTTATATTTAGTTTGAAAAGTGAATGGTCCTGTGGTCCTGTTTTCTTATTGGCATTTCCGGCTTACTGAAATTTTATATTATTTTGAAAAATGTTTGGTCGCGTTTTCTTGTTGGCATTTCCGGCTTACTGAAATTTTATATTATTTTGAAAAATGTTTGGTCACGTTTTCTTGTTGGCATTTCCGGCTTACTGAAATTTTATATTATTTTGAAAAATGTTTGGTCGCGTTTTCTTGTTGGCATTTCCGGCTTACTGAAGTTTTATATTTAGTTTGAAAAATGTTTGGTCGCATTTTCTTGTTGGCATTTCCGGCTTACTGAAATTTTATATTATTTTGAAAAATGTTTGGTCGCGTTTTCTTGTTGGCATTTCCGGCTTACTGAAATTTTATATTTAGTTTGAAAAATGTTTGGTCGTGTTTTCTTGTTGGCATTTCCGGCTTACTGAAATTTTATATTATTTTGAAAAATGTTTGGTCGCGTTTTCTTGTTGGCATTTCCGGCTTACTGAAATTTTATATTATTTTGAAAAAATGTTTGGTCACGTTTTCTTGTTTGGCATTTCGGCTTTACTGATTTTATATTATTTTTGAAAAATGTTTGGTCGCGTTTTCTTGTTGGCATTTCCGGCTTACTGAAGTTTTTATATTTAGTTTGAAAATGTTTGGTCGCATTTTCTTGTTGGCATTTCCGCTTACTGAAATTTTATATTCATTTGTTTGGTCGCGTTTTCTTGTTGGCATTTCCGGCTTACTGAAATTTTATATTTAGTTTGAAAAATGTTTGGTCGTGTTTTCTTGTTGGCATTTCCGGCTTACTGAAATTTTATATTATTTTGAAAAATGTTTGGTCGCGTTTTCTTGTTGGCATTTCCGGCTTACTGAAATTTTATATTTAGTTTGAAAAATGTTTGGTCGTGTTTTCTTGTTGGCATTTCCGGCTTACTGAAATTTTATATTATTTTGAAAAATGTTTGGTCGCGTTTTCTTGTTGGCATTTCCGGCTTACTGAAATTTTATATTATTTTGAAAAATGTTTGGTCGTGTTTTCTTGTTGGCATTTCCGGCTTACTGAAATTTTATATTATTTTAAAAATGTTTGGTCGTGTTTTTCTTTTTTTGTTGGCATTTCCGGGCTTTTTTACTGAAATTTATATTTAGTTTTGAAAAATGTTTTGGTCGCGTTTTTCTTGTTGGCATTCTTGCTTACTGAAATTTTATATTTAGTTTGAAAAATGTTTGGTCGGTTTTCTTGTTGGCATTTTTTCCGGCTTCCAAAAACTGAAAATTTTAGATTTTAGTTTGAAAATGTTTGGTCGCGTTTTCTTTGTTGGCATTTCCGGGGGCTTTACTTAAATTTTAAAAAATTTTTGGATTAGGTTTAGTGTGAAAAAATGTTTGGTCGCGTTTTTGTTGGCACTTTTCGGCTTACTGAAGTTTTATATTTAGTTTGAAAAAATGTTGGTCGAAGTTTCTTGTTGGCATTTCCGGCCTTACTGAAATTTGATATTATTTTTTTGCAAAAATGTTGGTCGCGTTTTCTTGTGCATTTCGGATTCCTGACAATTTTATATTTAGTTGAAAAATGTTTGGTCGTGTTTTCTGTTGGCACTTTCGGCTTACTGAAATTTTATATTAATTTTGAAAAATGTTTGGTCGCGTTTTCTTGTTGGCATTTCCGTGTAACTGAAATTTTTATTATTGTAGTTTGAAAAATGTGTGTCGTGTTTTCTTGTTGGCATTTTCCGGCCTTCTGTACTGAAATTTTCATAATATTTTGAAAAATGTTGGTCAGCGTTTTCTTGTTGGCATTTTCCGGCTTACTTGAAACTTTTATATATTTGAAAACTGTTGCGTCGTGTTTTCTTGTTTTGGCATTTCAGGCTTACTTTTGAAATTTTATATTACTTTTAAAAAATGTTTTTGGTCGGTTTTGCTTTTGGTTGGCCATTTTCCGGCTTAAGAAAATGTATATTTAGTTTGGAAAACAATGTTTGGTTCGCCGGTTTTCGGGTTGGATTTCTGGCTTAAACTGAAATTTTAAATTAGTTTGAAAAAATGTGTTTGGCTTCGCGGTTTTCTTGTTGTTGGCATTTTCCGGCTTACTTGAAATTTAGATTTAGTGTTTGAAAAAATGTTGGGTCGCGTTTTCTTGTTGGCATTTCGGCGTACTAAATTTTATATTTAAAAGTTTGAAACAAATGTTTGGTCGCGTTTTCTTTGTTGGCATTTCCCGGCTTACTGAAATTTTATATTATTTTTGAAAAATGTTTGGTTGCGTTTTTCTTGTTTTTTGGCAATTCCGGCTAACTTTGAAGTTTTAAATTATTTTGAAATAAAAATGTTTGGTGCGTTTTCTTGTTGCATTTACGGTCTAATTAAATTTTATAGTTAGTTTGAAAAATGTTTGGTCGCGTTTTCTTTTTAGGCATTTACGCGGCTTACTGAAATTTAATTAGTTGAAAAATGTTTGGTTTTCCATGGTTTCTTGTTGGCATTTCCGGCTTGAAACTTTTGAAATTTTTAATTAGTTTGAAAAAGGTTTGGTCATGTTTTTTTGTTGGCATTTCCGGCTTACTTAAATTTTATATTTAGTTTGAAAAATGTTTGGTCACATTTTCTTTTTGGCATTTCCGGCTTACTGAAATTTTATATTATTTTGAAAAATGTTTGGTCGCGTTTTCTTGTTGGCATTTCCGGCTTACTGAAATTTTATGTTATTTTGAAAAATGTTTGGTCGCGTTTTCTTGTTGGCATTTCCGGCTTACTGAAATTTTATATTATTTTGAAAAATGTTTGGTCGCGTTTTCTTGTTGGCATTTCCGGCTTACTGAAATTTTATATTATTTTGAAAAATGTTTGGTCGCGTTTTCTTGTTGGCATTTCCGGCTTTCTGAAATTTTATATTTAGTTTGAAAAATGTTTGGTCGCGTTTTCTTGTTGGCATTTCTGGCTTACTGAAATTTTATATTTAGTTTGAAAAATGTTTGGTCGCGTTTTCTTGTTGGCATTTCCGGCTTACTGAAATTTTATATTTAGTTTGAAAAATGTTTGGTCGTGTTTTCTTGTTGGCATTTCCGGCTTACTGGTATTTTATATTATTTTGAATAATGTTTGGTCGTGTTTTCTTGTTGGCATTTCCGGCTTACTGATATTTTATATTATTTTGATCTAATGTTTGGTCCGTGTTTTTTCGTTGTTGGCATTTGAAAGGGGGGGCTTGACTGAAATTTGTTTTAATTTTATTTTTGAAAATGGTTTGGGTCCGTGGTTTTCTTGTTGCGGCATTTCCGGCTTTACTGAAATTTTATATTATTTTTGGGGGGGAAAAAATGTTTGGTGCGTGTTTTCCTTGTTGGCATTTCCGGCTTTACGTGAAATTTTATTTTATTTTGGGGGGGGGGGAAAAAAATGTTTTTGGTCGTGTTTTCTTGTTGGCATATCCGGCTTACTGAAGTTTTATATTTAGTTTGAAAAATGTTTGGTCGTGTTTTCTTGTTGGCATTTCCGGCTTACTGAAATTTTATATTTAGTTTGAAAAATGTTTGGTCGCGTTTTCTTGTTGGCATTTCCGGCTTACTGAAATTTTATATTATTTTGAAAAATGTTTGGTCGTGTTTTCTTGTTGGCATTTCCGGCTTACTGATATTTTATATTATTTTGAATAATGTTTGGTCGTGTTTTCTTGTTGGCATTTCCGGCTTACTGAAGTTTTATATTTAGTTTGAAAAATGTTTGGTCGCGTTCTCTTGTTGGCATTTCCGGCTTACTAAAAATTTATATTTAGTTTGAAAAATGTTTGGTCGCGTTTTCTTGTTGGCATTTCCGGCTTACTGAAATTTTATATTATTTTGAAAAATGTTTGGTCGTGTTTTCTTGTTGGCATTTCCGGCTTACTGAAATTTTATATTATTTTGAAAAATGTTTGGTCGTGTTTTCTTATTGGCATTTCCGGCTTACTGAAGTTTTTTCGAACTTGATAAGTATCTGAGAAGATGGTCATTCTGTGAGTTATAAATCCCTTGATGTTTTCGATGGCGACCGTCTTCGATTGTTAAAGCATATAACGAAATCAAAATAGGAGCTATACGCTTGATGTATTCATACATTCTCCACTCTAACCGGTCCTCTTGACCATCTTTTCGTAAATAGATTGCCTTTCGTATAATGGTTGGAAAATAAATTACAAAACTTTTAAAAGATTTGGAAGAGTGTAATATCATGGTGGTCAACTAACTGTTTCTTGAAGAAATTCGTCATTTAGTAAGTATCTGAAAGAATGACAAGGTAATTTAGACTTAAAAATATATACCAGACCGACCATAGAATTTAATGTATACCTATGTATTAAGAACAAATTTCGGTTACGCGGCCACACACTTATAATTATGATATATATATATATATATATATATATATAGATATATATATATATATATCATATATATATATATATATATATATATATATATATATATATATATAATATATATATATATATATATATATATATATATATATATATATATATATATATATTGTTACGTGCCTGTGCATAGATTTTATGTGATATTTTATATCCAGGTTCTTTGCTAGATAATGGCGACAGTGAACCTATGACAGGTGTAACACAGAGTAGTTAAATACTCTAGAAATATAATATAGTTGATAAAGTGGGATGCACCTACTAGCACAAACTCAAGTGAGGGCAATTAAATGCAAGGCAAAACTTATTATATTTATTAGAATATATTCGGCACTATCCAAAACGCCATACTCGGGTTCTGCAATTGGCAAGAGAAAACCTAATATAAATATATGGTAATAACAATGCAGTTCAATATTAAGGAAATATGATATCAGATATAAAATGGTTAACTTATATATACTCTGACTTGCCTTTGCTGGATATCCTATATGAAAGTGTAATAATATATACAAGTAGTATATATGAGGTACGAGAGACGAGTCACCAAACAACAGTCTTACAGGAGATTTATCATCAAGAGAAGAAGACAAACAACGGGACTAACGTAAGTACCGAAGGCAAGTACCAAACGATTCATCAAGGTTAAGTACGTCCAAGACAACCATAAACAAGGTACATATAATTAACTAAGATGTACAATGACGAATTGATACTTAATAAACCACCAAACAATAATACTTATAATAGAATTAAGATGTAAGCTAACGAGTTTATGATATATATCAGAACGAGAGATCCATCATAATAAAGAAAACCACTGCAGTAACGAATCAACGTATTCGTCATTAAAGTGCCGACAAGCAATTATACAAACAGTACAAGATATCAACTAGCGAATGGACTGGCTAACTATCGTTAATTACCAAGGGTAAAGAAACTGACTATATAATAACAACAACACCTCTTACCTACAGAAATGACAACACATATAGCCACTGACCTGATGCACGCATATGCAACAATATATATCAACTCCACTGGTAATAAGTAACGACAGTATTCCAAACCACAGGAATATATATAATAGAAATGGCACTAATGAACACATAGAATATCAACATAAAACAACACTTATCATGCCCAACGTGACATGACAACGAAGTACCAAAACACAATGGCAACAATCCGATATTCTCTCTCTCTCTGACTCGTTATATATGTATTATCCCTTGTCCATTCTCCTTCGTGACTCTGGGTCGAGTGTCAGGATAACCTCTCTTGTTTAGCTCTCGGTATCGACTGCTGTAATGGTCTATATATGCTGAACCCTGTAACTTTGGCTGAACTACCTAATGGTATTCTGTACATGGTAATTACTTTTTTTGATACCAAACAAGCAGTTTGCCTGTCTTGAATAGTAATAAAAAAAAAGGAAAACAAAAAGAATAAATGTAACCAAACAGTATAAACAAAATTAATGAAAATAAACATAAACTTGTAATACCTCCACCGCAAATTTAAAAAGCATGGGTAGTGCTTTTTAAAAACAGGAATATACAAAAGAAGTCACATTTGAGTACAAGTCACAATCGGGTATATTATACAAAAGAACGTGAAAGGGCATCAGCTATTACGTTATCTTTTCCTTTCACATGCTTGATACTGATGTTGTATTCTTGTAATACAAGAGACCATCGCATGAGACGTCTGTTCTTATTGTTGAACTGATGTAGATACTTTAAAGGGTTTATGATCTGAGAATATCTCTACCTCTGCAGGACTTGAATTTACATATACTTCAAAATGTTGTATGGCTGACATCAATGCTAAACATTCCTTCTCGATCGTGCTGTATTTACTCTGGCTGCGATTTAATTTTCTGGAAAAATAGCTAACAGGAAAAGAATGTCATCGTATTTCTGCATCAGCACTGCTCCGATACCAATGTCGCTTGCATCTACCATCATCTGGAATGGTTTGGAAAAAATCTGGTGAGCGCAAATAGGTTTGGCACACAAAATACTCTTCAATTGCAAAAATGAATTTCTCAGCCAAATCTGACCAATTAAAATTACATCTACTACTTAGAAGATTCGTTAAAGGTTGCAGCTAATTCTGAAAATTTAGGAACAAACCGTCTGAAATAACTACACATCCCAAGAAACTGTCTAATTTGCTTCTTATTTTCCGGAGTCTTAAATTTAATGATAGATTCAATGTTGCTGTTCTTAGGCGAGATATTTCCACTTCCAACTTGATAACCTAGATATGTAATCTCTGCCTTACCGAACTCACACTTCTTCAAGTTAACTACTAATCCGTACTTTAGCAAAGCTGAAAATAAAGATCGAATATGTTTTAGATGCTCCGACCAAGAATTGCTATACACAACCACATCATCTAAATATACTGTACAATTCTCTACATCTCTGATTACAAAATTCATAAGCCGTTGGAACGTACTAGCAGCATTGCGTAAACCAAAAGGCATAATTTTGCAATGAAATAAACCGTCAGGCGTTATGAAAGCTGTGACACTTCTGGACTCTTCAGTCAACGGAACTTGCCAATATCCTTTAAGCAAATCAAATTTACTGACAAACTTTGAGTGCCCTATTTTGTCAACACAATCGTCTATGCGTGGTAATGGATATGAATCAGGGATAGTCAACTCATTCACCTTCCGATAATCAATACACAACCTGAAAGTACCGTCCTTCTTATCTACCAATACTACTGGAGAACTCCATGGACTGTTACTTGGTTCAATTAAGTCATGTTGCAACATGTAATCAATTTGTTTCTTAACTTCTAATGCTTTAGGTGAGGATAATCGATAAGGTGCCTGTCTAATCGGATTAGCATCTGGGACTAACTTAATGTCATGTTGAATACAATTCACTTTACCAGGCCGATTCTGAAACAATGATGGAAAGTCCCTAAGTACCTGTATAATATCTTTAACTTGTGGATCAGGCAAATATGACAATCTTTCTTCCAGTCCTGGTAAATCAACTCCATTTTTACTCCAATCATATTCACCTTTCACACATGTCTCTTCTTCATTCATATCTTCATTTATCTCATTCTCTATTTTAATAGATTTACTATGCACTACCGCAACTGGTTTAATTACTTCCTGTTGGTAATATGGCTTCAGTAAATTGACGTGAAAGACTTGTTCCTTGTTACGTCTGTTAGGCAACTCTACTATGTAATTTAAATGATTTACTCTACGTTTTACTATACCGGGTCCAACATACTGGCTTTTAAACTGTCCTGGAATAGGTATAAAAACAAGTACACTATCACCTTCCTTAAATTGTCTCAACACTGTATTTTTATCATACTTTCGCTTCATACACTCCTGTGCTTTCACTACATTCTTATTTGACCATTCTATCATCCTCTTCAACTTCTCTTTAAATTCTGTAACATGATTTAAAACATCAAATTTGCTCTCACCATTATCACTCCACTGATCTTTAATCATATTCAAAGGACTCCTTACCTCGTGACCAAATGTCAATTCAAAAGGGGTAAAACTTAAGCTTTCATTTGGAGATGATCTAATTGCAAACAAAACATATGGCAAATCAACATCCCACTGACTTTGAAATTCAGACCCATACTTAGTTAAAGCACTTTTCATAGTTAGGTGAAATCGTTCTAACACACCTTGGCTTTCTGGATGGTATGGCGAAGATACAACATGCTTAATATTCCATTCTAGCATTTTCTTACTAAACAACTTACTCATAAAGTTACTGCCTCTATCTGATTGTAATTCCTTTGGAAAGCCGAATCTAGAAAAATATCTGTTAAATGTTTGATTACTACTTTACTGGAAATCTTGCGTATCGGGATAGCTTCTGGATATCTGGTGGTGCGATCCATGATAGTTAAGATGTATTCATTACCTGATGATGTTTTTGGTAGCGGTCCCACTATATCTATCACAATCTGCGAAAATGGTTCTGTTAGTACAGTTATTGGTACAATAGGTGCTTTAGGTATAATTTGATTGGGCTTACCTACAACTTGGCATGTATGACAGCATTTACAATATCTATTTACGTCTTTCTTTAATGAAGGCCAAAAAAAAATGCTTTCTCACTTTGTACATAGTCTTAGCAATACCAAAGTGTCCTCCACAAAGATTATCATGGGCTTGTTGCAATATTACATTTCTATACTTCTCTGGGACTACAATTTGATAATCTACCGATGCATTACTAGCATTTGCTAATTTTGATCTGGACAATCTATACAATACTTCATTTCTAATGAAAAAACAAGGCTTACTTACATCCGATACTTCATTTTCTGGAACAGCATTCTCAAAAATGTTACTTAAACCTTTATCTTCTTTCTGCGCCTTTACTAAATCTTTTCTGTCACCTATACACTTCAGCGACTCTTGCACTGGAATATTACCTACTACCACTTCCTTCTCCAAGTCTGCCAAGTTGAGATCTTCATCCTCATCTACTGTCGTCAACTTACTCTGAGCTCTGGTTACGGGAGCTATAGGTTTACTGGTCACTTCAACTACTTCTTTACTTACTATTTCCCCTCTCTGTTGAACTGGACATATTACATCATTACCTATTATCACATCTATACCTGGAATGGGCAATTGTTCTACAATCGCAAATCTATGGGTACCTTGAACTAGCTCTGACTCAATTTTAAATTCAACAAGTGGACATGACACAGACGAATTAGGAAAACCTCCTAGCAGAACAAAGTTATCTTCTTCACTCTCATAATTTTCTGGTAAACTTTTTCTTAATACACATGACTGAGATGCACCAGTATCTCTTAACATAACTAAAGCTTTACTTACAACATCTGGATTCTTTAACACTCTTATTCTACCTTCATGCAGATACTCTCCAAAATTCTTCAACACTTCATTCGTCTCATCACTCTTATCATTTTCAAAATCAACTTTACTCATTTTACTCACATACTCATCCTTACTAACTTGACATCTTGAGATTAGTGTTACTTTACCTTGTCTCTGTTTACACTCAAACTGAAAATGTCCTAGCTTACCACATTTGTAACATGTTATCTCTTTCTTATCCTTATTTACTTTAGGTGAGTTATTCT
>NC_061089.1:56510942-56520942 GCF_015104395.2 Macrobrachium nipponense
ATGAAAAGATATCAATTCCGAGTAGAGCGAATTAGATATTAAATCACATTGTAGCTCGATATATATATATATATATATATATATATATATATATATATATATACTATATATATATATATATATATATGTATATATACATATATATATATCTATATATATATATATATATATATATATATATATATATATATATATTAATGATGATGTTCAACATCTTCAGAAACGTCATTTTCGCTCACACAGTGGGACTCAGCTGGCATATGTGAAAACTCTATAAATCTATCTCCATTTATCCTTAGTCCCCATTTCATAACTCTTTTCTAAATAGGTTGTTTCTTGTAACTCTAATGATACCTACAGGAGTCCGGCTAATAGTACCACACATTGTTCTGCTTGACTTATGTGAAGTTCACGTCCAAGATATGAACTCCATTTATGTTATTATGTCATTAAGGTGTGGACTCCCGTACTTTCTTGATTGTCCTTGAGGTGTTTTGTGTTGATGGTAAATTGCTTTTGTTTATAATGATGATTATCCTTCCTTTTCTCGCTTGTTTGTAGAAAACGATGAATTAAGCTGGTTATATCCTAAAACTGGACAGTGGCCAATGTTGGGGACGTATTTAAGCTAGGAAACTTATATCAGTAAGTCCATTGTTTCATTTGGGCGTTCATTGAATGTTGTCACTTTGTGTGTGGAAATGTCTGGATACTGATACGAAAGGAAGAATCCCAAGCCGGACATTTTGTTGAGTCTTGTTGTCATATTAAGGCGTTGAAGTTATTGCTTAAAAGCACCTGTGAAGTTAGTAGCGCATTTCCAAGCCCCATATAGTCCATTCAAATGCAACTAATGTCTGCTTTGAGCTGCTGTCGTTTTTGTAGATCTCTAGATGTTCAGTCACGCTCGGTCAGCGTATACATGCCTTTTCGTAAAGTTGGATTACTGCCCTGAGTTTAATATATATATATATATATATATATATATATATATATATATATATATTTATATATATATATATATTGTATATATATTTGTGTATATATATGCATTTGTATGTTTGTGTATGTGTGTAAATCCGCACGTATTTATGTGTACATGCTTGGATTTACTAGTCGATCAGTAATCCTGCTATCGTCATGCAGTGCTGTATTTAAACTTCTGTACATTTGCGTCAGGGTAGACGAGGTCAACAATTGAACATTTCCATCAAAAAGACCGCGACTCGTATCATTATTTTCTGCGTCCTACCTGGTCGGACGGACGGAACCATCTCATTCTTGTAATCACGGAAAAAGAAAAAGCTCTCATAACAATCTTTTACAGCATAATTACCGGAGGAACCGGAGCCCACTAATTGAGGGGGAGCTGCAGCCCCTCGGAATTCTTTCGGGTCAGGTAACTCATCTTCGGGTTAATTATCAATCCCCTTTCCATCTACACCCCCTCCCCCTCCACCATCCCCCTCCTCCTCCCCCTCCCCCCCCTTCCCCCTCCCACAACTTTCCTCTATTCCAGCCCCAAGTCTCCCCCTTCCCCCCTACCCCCTTCCTCTCTCCTGCTAAGAATTCCCCCTCTTTAAAATTACTTGAAAACACGAAAAATTGTTTATGGATATTGTTTATGATGTGTGTGTTGTTCTTTAAACATGTCGTGTCCTCTCGTGCAGGTTCTTAGACGATGAATGAGGTTAGTGAAATCGTTTTGGCATTATTTTTGCGACGGCAGTGTTTACAATGATTTCATTTAATTATAGCATAAGGAAATATCGGCGAAGGCTCTGATTTAACTTTCTCAGTCCGTGGATATTAACTCTGTTGAATGTTTTACACAACTTGCGTCAGTTCCCCTATGTATATCTTTAATCACAACAATTATTATCATTCATATTATTAAACCAAAAAAAAAACTTCTTTCAGTTTTCTCCTTCAGATTGAAAAATAAACCCACAAAATTACTGTATATAACGTGTTTACTTATAAGTATTTACATTCTATTTTACTTAAAGTAACTCGTGTTGAGTAAAATAGAATGTAAATACTTATGAGTAAACACGTTATACTCAGTAATTTTGTGGGTTTGTTTTTCATTCCTATTAATATTGTAAGATAAAAAAAAATCCTTTACGAGGCAGAGTAATGGTGCCTCCTCCGATGAGAAATCTACCACTTGAAATGTTTTATCTTCGGGAGTACGAATGATGATTATCGGGGCATGATGCAGGCTCTGCAAAATAGGTCTTTACATTAGGAATCGGTCACTTGGCATTCCTATAAAATTGCTTTGTATGTACTTCAATATCTCTGATGAGAAATCCATTGCTTGAACTGCTCTAACTCAACGAAAGTTTAATGCCTTTGACTTAGTGTGTATGGTTAAATAAAATCTCCTTTCGACAGTTATTTGTTTTTAGTTTTTTGAGATGGCTATTTGTCTGTTTGTCCGCACTTTTTCTTTTCGCCCTCAGATCTGAAAATCTACTAAGACTAGAGGGCTGCAAATTGGTATGTTGATCATCCATCCTCCAATCATCAAATACACCAAATTGCAGCCCTCTAGCCTCAGTAGTTTTTACTTTATTTAAGGTTAAAGTTAGCCATCATCCTCCTTATGGCAAACTTATAGGGCAGGCTACCACAGGGCCGTGGCTGAAAGTTTCATAGGCCGCAGCTCATAAAGCATTGCACACTGTACAGAAAACTCGATTGTGCGGTAGAAGCTTTGGTGCATTTATTTTACTTGTTTAGTGATGTATGTGGTTGTCTATAAATTACGCTGCTGTTGTAGAACGGTATGGTAGGATGGGGTTGTTTCTGTGATGAAAACCGTTAACTTATCTGTGTTTTTCCGAGATTATCGCTTTCTCCCGCAACAGACAGTTTGCAGTTGTTACTTGGAGCTACGTAGTACTTTTTCTCCAGGAGTGAGATAATCACCAGTATTTTTATTATTGACTTAAGATTGCCGTGTACTTGAAGACTATATTGAAGCAGGCAAGAATTCTACCTTCCCGACATTGGTATAAGAGTGTTCCCGTCATTTGACTCCTCCTCAGGTCAATCCTTTCGGTATTTATGATGATGATATTACCCCTCTTTCACGTAGTACTGTATCTCCTTCCCATCGTTTACCACTCCATAATTTCCAGAGAGGTAATATCCTTCCATATAACTCAGAACCCCTGATTTCATCTTTTTATTTAGATCTTGTTTATGACCTCAATTGTCTAAGACTTAGAAATATATATATATATATATATATATATATATATATATATACTATACATATAATTATATATATATATATATATATATATATATGTATATGTATATATATATATATATACATATATAAATATATATTATAATATATATATATATATAGTATATATATATATATATATATATATATACATATTATATATATGTACACACACGCTTGTCATTACAAAGCCTGAAGATCCGAGTTCAAAGACACAAGCATATCCAAAAAAGAGCAAAGAATTCAAGAAGTTAAGAGGGCATTGTGGCTATTACTGTTGCATATGTATCTGGTTAAAAAAAGTGACCAGTAGATTCTATGTATATATATATATATATATATATATATATATATATATATATATATATATATATATATCCTTTTGGAACGTAAGAGTCGATTGGACAGTAATAAAAGACCCGCATTCCATAGACGTCTTCAGAATTTAGCCCTAAACACAATTAGGCTCTCGGAGAGCTACGTTCCATAGGAGAAAAAGGAGAAGGTAAGGGGGGTGGAGGAGGACAGGCCTGTGTAATAAAGTGGACAAAGCATAATAAAGCGGGCGTGAAATGTTTGGCGTCGGTCTCGGGTAAGCAACACCTGAACACACACACACAACACACAACCCCCACGCACCACACACACACACACCACCCGTGATGCTGGCTGATAAGGTTCGTGGCCCCCAAGCAAAAAGAAACTTCTCCACCCTTAAGGAAGAAGATCCTCTGATATCCCATTTATACAATGCGCCTCGATGGGGCGGCGGCTCCTCTCTCTCTCTCTCTCTCTCTCGCTCTCTCTCTCTCTCTCTCTCTCTCTCTCTCTCTCTCTCTCTCTCTCTCTCTCTCATAATAGGCATCTCCCAAAGGCAGGAAGGTTTGGTGTTGATTAGAGAATTCCCACAATAACATACCTGGTCGCATCTCTTCTTTCTTCGCGTGAAGATGAAATGTGTTTCTTCGCTCATAAGATCTTCTGCCCAGCCACGAGAACAGAAATCTGTTTATGTGTCCTAAAGCACGGCGATTAGAGATAATAAATATTCACATAATAAATAGAAATTTTGATGGGTGAGAAGGCTAGTTTTATGAGTCCCTTTATCTGATTTCAGAATAAGGAGAGGAATTACCAGTTAGAAGTAGGTAACAGATGAGGTCAGATAAAAGAAAATGGGTAAATTATGAGGCAAATACAATTAGGACGTTCACTTCGAATGCGATAAGTTATAATCACAAAGACTGTAATTTAGTTATTAGATGTGTTTAGAAAAATTTCGTAGTAGAAGACCGCAGAATATCCAACTAAGGGGAACAACTGTGGCTTTTTTCTTGACGCCAGGGGCGTCGATTGATTGCGACAGGCTGGTGCAAACCACTGACGTTGCAAATTCGAGCTGTGATAAGCTGGTGCAAACACCCGACCTTTTGAGCTACGATGAGAGGGTAAAAAAAAAATAATAGTTTTAATCTATCAAGACAGTTATTCCCCCATCCGAGGATCAGGTTTGAATGTTTGCACTAAATGGTTCCATATTCGTTTCATCTTAGTTGCTCTTTGTAAATATGAACGTTCTTTGTAATTTTCCTCTGTTATAATAGTTGTTTACTTGAGAATGTCTGAGTTAAATCGAAGATCTTGTGCTCCATTGGTTCATTTCCCTGTTCCCCCTATACTGTTTTTATTTGAAATGAAGTTTTAATTCCTCTGGTACAAGGTATACAGCTGTTGGGTGTGCTTGTAATTAAACTTAGATAATGCACTGAGATGTTAGTCATTGGGCATCATACTCGAACATAGGTGGTAGCCCTCTTTTTATCTGTAAGTTTGTTAGCTGTGAGCCACAGTATCTCTTTAATTGGATTTACAATTGTTCTTTCTCACAGACTTCGCCAATAGGAATTGGCTAAGGAATGTACATGACAAACTTCTTAGCTTTGGGTATGAAGAATCTTCTACAGATACAGTTGTGACATTGAAGGAGAGAGAGAGAGAGAGAGAGAGAGAGAGAGAGAGAGAGAGAGAGAGAGAGAGAGGAGCGGAGGAAGGTGGGGGTGGGGGGTTTGTTGGAGGAGGAGGAGGAGGAAGAAGAGGAAGACGAAGAGAAGGGAAATTAATAACTATGGTTGTGAAATACGTAAATGACCAGGCGGGACTCCAGCCCTTTTATCTTCCGCTTCTATTCCATTTCATCCTTTCTCTCCCATGATTGAAACCATTCTGGGTTGTATCAGTGTGTGTGTGCATGTGTGCGTGTGTGTGTGAGTGTTTGTGTATATGAGTGGATTTTCTGTGTGCATACGCTTGCAACATCCCTCTCTCCGTCCCTTTTTGTGCCTTTGCCCCGTCTTCCAAAAGGCCATCATGATGTTTCGTCATTTCCATCGGCTGTCGCAAGACACGAGAAGATCACTCCACCAGGCCATCGGTAATCATAAGCTCACGCAACGCATCTCTTGGTCCATCCGGAAAATTAGTGATATTACCTAGTCCTGCGGTGGGCGTATTCGCCTGTTTCTCGCTGTTGACGGAGAAACACGACAGTGGCTGGGGTTAAGTACGTAGGTCGGGAGGGAAAGGGTGGATGAGCAAAAGGCGAGGTATTCTGTTAACCACCGAATGTCACACACGGCACAGTGAAACAAGGCCATCTTCCAACATGCCCACGAGGTATCATGCAGTGAAATTATAGGTTATGATTCGCACTAACTGATATACTGGCCTTCTCCGTATTCATTCGTTTCTCCCTGAGTTGTTTTCAAGGTTAACCTTTACTTTTTCCTTAACATCATTTCTGCGTTTCGATGTAGAATTGAATTCTACCGTGGTGGCTAATGACTACTGAGTTTACTTGGTGTATTTAAAATATGGATGTTGTTTGGCTGCAGATAAACTGCCTTTTGCTAGGGTAGCATAGTTGCAAATTATATGCCCTTCAAACCTAAAAAAAAAAAAAAATCACATTATTATTATCTTGGCGAATTCCTAAAATTGAGGCGAGAAGCTTCCTGAGCAAACTTTCCTTTAGTTTATCCTTTGGTTCTTAGAAAATCCAGCATCATTTCGGCATGTGAGCTACTGTCAACAAGTCAAATGAAATGTCTTATTTCCTAGTCGGTGGGATGGCCAAAATTGCTTTTCGTCCGCATTGCCTAATTACGTCTTGATATCCTCTTCGTTACCTTAAAGTAAGGAATTTTATTTATTTGCTTCCGTCATCTTTTTCATGTGATATCAAGGTCATTTACTGTTAAAAACAAGAGCTGAAAGACCACAGCTGTGACTGGAACATTCTACCTTTACCGTGATTGAAAAAAAGAAATTCCACCATGACCATAATTGTAGTGATGCCAATTTATAGAAATCCATCATTCAGTAATCTGATTCCGTTGACTCTCAGTATTTTAACAGCGTAGTCTGCAAGGCAGATTTTCTCTGTGAAGTATGTGGTAACTAAATGTCAAAATATGTGTTACTGCTATAACTACACTCGTTTAATTAAAAATACTCTTAGTAGCTTGAGTCTTGAAATGGAGAAAGAAATCCACTGTTATGTAGATGCAAATGTATTTAAAGATAAATCTGTACAGAAAGCTTTCGGGAAATTGTTCGATTCGCGAAAGTTTTAAGTACAGATTTATCTTTAAATTATGGACATATACATAACTGCAGATTTGTTTCTCCACAAGTCTTGTAGTGTATGATATTATACTGTATGCTAAAGCTGCGGAGTTCATACAAGGATGCGTAAATGAGAAGGAATAATATGAAAGGAAGAGTAACAAATAAACGAACGATTATAAATCTCATCAGTTATGGAACTAACCAGTTAGTTCAGGGTTGGTGATTTTTTTTATTAAAAAAAATAATTTAAAAAATCAGTGATTTATTTGATTTTTTATTTATTTGATTTTTTATTTATTTTTTTATTTGTTAGATGTTTTTTCAATATTTTTTTTCCTCAAAATGTATTTTATGACAGAATTAATACTGATTTATCTTTTAGGTTTCTAGTTGTGGCCTAAAGTATGCACTTGCAATTTTTTTTTATATCAAAATGAATAGATGCAGCACAGTTATGCTTAAGTTTTTATTAACCTCCAAACCATATTTTTTAATTTGTTTGCTTTCAAATAAAAAAAATTATAAAAATAAAAAGAATAAAAAAATGATGATTTTTTAATGAAAAAATCAATGATTTAATTACTTGATCAAATCACTTTGATTTAATCATTGCCAACCCTGCCAGTTACTAAACATGCATAACCAAACAAGGCGTGACCCGGCCTCCATCTTACTCTGGATGCATGAAAGATTTTCCCCTCACGCGTAAGCTGCAAACGTTATATTTCTAACTTAACGTAAATTAAAACTTGCTAAAATCTACGGTCAAATAGGTCCTTGTTTCACTAACGAAAATTAAAGTAAATACACTATATTTTATTAGAAATAATTTTTCTGTGCTCTTTACCATGCACATTATGCATTTTTAACATTTTCATTCTAATAAATAAATCATAAATATCTTATCCTAAAACTCCTGTATCTTTAACTCAGCGCGAAACACCTTTTTCAGACCTATTTAGGCTCTGCCACAGACTTTCCCCCCCCCTCAACAACAAAGTAGCTTGTAGGCTTACTCCCCGAGTAAGCGAAAATCAACCTGGGAGAGAAACATTAATGTTAGTTATGCATGGCAAACAGCGGCCAAGAAATGATTCTTTTTAATCAGTAGTAGGCGTTGCATGTTCTTCCGATAAGCGCTTTGTTCCCAGAAAGTGTTGCTTGCTGGTTAGGACTACGTGGATGTATTTCATAACTGCTGGCGAAGCAGAATTTTTCTTTAAATGTAGGCAAAGCAAATGGTCTTGTATTTTTTTTTTTATACTTTTTATTTTATTTTAGAAAGGAATGGTTGTCGGAGATACAAGTAAATCACCAACATGTATTGAAAACAGACAGGGTTAAAAACGAGTCAAATGGTATTCTCTCTCTCTCTCTCTCTCTCTCTCTCTCTCTCTCTCTCTCTCTCTCTCTCTCTCATTTGAATTATTCGTCTTTTGGAACTATACAGCTGTACTGCAAATTCAAATGTTGATAAAAAGAAAATAAAGAAATTAGGATTTTGAAGACTCTCTCTCTCTCTCTCTCTCTCTCTCTCTCTCTCTCTCTCTCTCTCTCTCTCTCTCTCATTTAAATTATTCGTCTTTTGGAACCATGCGACCGTACTGCAAATTGAAATATTGTTGTTAAAAAGAAAATAAACAACGAGAAGTTTCAAGACTCTCTCTCTCTCTCTCTCTCTCTCTCTCTCGCTTCGTTTGCTCTGTTAACTGCGTTTGCTTCCACAAAACAATGTTTATCTTTATTTTGTATCTCAACTTCGGCATTCTTTCATCATTAGGAGCATATAACGGGCCTTTAGAATTCTAACTCATTCGATCTATCTCATTCTGTCTTTTGCTGCATCCCCCTCCCCACCCACGACACCCCCCCCCCCCCCCCCCCCCCCCCACGACAAAATACTTCATCCCGTCAGTTTCATTTCCTTCTCTTTATTCTCCATCTTTGCATTCGCGAATTTTCCGCTGTTTCCCCTTTCGCACTGTCATAATATTTAGGTTCTCCTGGACTCTCTCTCGTTACTTGTTTGCCTTTCTCTTCCCCTCCTTAGTCCTCTGTTTCTTTATTTTTGATTTATTATTTCGGATTTCAATCTGGCTCCCTGTATGCATTGCGCTTTGAGCGTTGCCTTTGATCTTATATCGTCAGTCGTGGTGTTTTTGTTACAATTGTTCTGTGTTCTTTTCCGACTTCCTCTGCTTAATTTTATGGATACACACTTATTGACGTTTTAAGTAGAGTTAATGTGTGTGTGTGTGTGTGTGTGTGTGTGTGTGAGAGAGAGAGAGAGAGAGAGAGAGAGAACAATATGCTGTATGTTTGATTCATTCTCAATACCAGCGTGCTGTAATGCTATTGGGAATCATAAAAATGGCAACATTAACCAAAGCTATCTAGCCAATAAACAAGGTAAACGCATGCTACGTTTGCTGTAGGTATTTCCTGCTTGAAAAACTCGACCATTCATCTTAACAAACATAAGGAAGACCAAGCAGTATAATTAACAAAAGTATGAAAAAATGATAATCTGACAATCATTACAATTAAATGACTGAGTCTTGGGAGATTGAGAATACGCCTGCTCTTTCCAGTGGTAGTATGAGAATTGCAAAATTTTTTGATAGTGGATGGTTAGAGAGAAGCTTTTAATAATACGATGTGCTAAAATTTACTGAACAATTTTATTAAAAATAAATTTTGAAAGAAAATACGAAAATATCGATATGGATGAGTAAGCCCATTTACACGCTTCTGTGTTTTCTGTGATTTTTTTTTTGCTGGTAGCACTTTTTTTTTTTTTTTTTTTTCAGTGTAGTATACACATTTAAAACTTTTACCATTATATTTTTTTCGACGTGGATGAGTGATTTGTTGCAGTGCAGGTATTTTAAAAAAAAAACTGACGCAAATCGAGTTGTTCATTTTGATATTTCTGTAGAAGCTCGAAAGATCGGTTTTCTTGGATGAATCTCGACTTTACTTTGGCTTTTTACAGTTTTTTGAATATATATATATATATATATATATATATATATATATATATATATATATATATATATATATATACTATATGTATACACAGACAGACAGACAGACAGACAGACAGACACA
>NC_061089.1:56525942-56555942 GCF_015104395.2 Macrobrachium nipponense
CAATTTCTATTCCTTCCTGCTTTCTTCAGGAATCTCTGTGGCATGGCATGGTCTTGCATAGTTCTTTTAAGGATGAAATCAAATTAAATTTCTCTGTCATGGCCTATTATATATATTAGCTTTCTTTTCTGTCATTAATTGAATTATACGTGCCTTCCGGATCTTTCCTAGATAGTTATCCTCAAGGGTTTTAACCTGGTATGTATCCACCTTTGCGGCGTGTTTAGAACAAGCCCGTCGGGATTACCGTAACAACACAAACAAAAGAGTGCAAATATCATAAAGGTAATGACCCCCAAAAAATATTGGTCCTAGATAACGACAACCGAAAACCCTTGGGGGTCACTATCTAGGAAAGATCCCACCTTTGATATCGCTGTTATAAGATTTTTCAGCGGCCAATATTTTCAAGAGGAAACATCAGATCATTAAAAAAAAATCCGGAGCGCCTCTGTTTACCTCATGAGACCCTCGTAGAAATAGCCACTAATCCGCGAGGAGTAGCAGTTTTAACTTCTTAGAGAAAAACCAAGTTGTTTAATTAAGTCTTCACTTATCTTGCGATGGCTACCAGGTCTATTGGGCTCAGGGGCATTTCCCGTCGAATGTACATACCTAGTCTTGTGAATTTTAGAAGGCTTTGCCCATCGGAATGTTTAAAGTGTCATTTTTATAGCTGGACTGTCAACACATGGTAGAAATTTAAACACTGCTGATGCCTTTTGCCTTTTGGGAGATTTATTTCGAATTATATTAGATAAGGAGAGAAAGGAGATGGTTACTTATGATTTATTGCCGTTGGAAGCCACATTAATCATAAAAATTCTTAAAACTGATGCATTATTAACTCTTTGATTATTAGATATCTTACAGTATTTCGTATTACTTTATCATTTTTGAAACCCAAGTGAGTTTTAGTGATTCATTTACTTGTGTCCTTAGTTTACTTAATTGATTGATTTACGTAAACTTGCTCATATCATAATAGGTACTACCAAGAATAGAAACTTGAAACGATACTAAGCCTGTTTCATTTGATAAGCGAGCTTATTTTTCCTTTGAATCTGCTTTTAAGCCTTATATATTTTTATTGGTCTAATTTTAATGGTATTACCTGAAGATTACTTGGTTAAGGATGACAATAGTGGGTGATTTTTGTCAATCTCTCTCTCTCTCTCTCTCTCTCTCTCTCTCTCTCTCTCTCTCTCTCTCACACACACACACACACACACACACACACACACACCCACACAGAATAGCAGGTAGTCAAGTAAAAAGTGACGAAACAAAAAAGTCTCCTTCATTTGTTTTCATCATTTGGAACGAAACAAAAACCCTCGTTTGTGTTCTCTCCCCCACAGTGGGAAGTCATCAGCCATTAAGAGCCAGGGCCAACTTTGAGGTTCTATTGCAAAAGGCCTCTTTTGAAGTGCGCACGCTTAGTTTGCCCGATAGTCGTCGAGAGACAAGCTTCGTTACACCGGGGGAATTTGTGGCCCAGCCATTCGGTTCTGATGGCGGCATTTTCACCAAGAGATATTTTCCTCTTCATAATGACAGAGCTAATTACGGTTTCCCTCTTCTTCACCCCCCCCCCCCCCACCCTTCCCCACTACCACAATCCCCCGTACGAAGTTTGTTTTTGAACTAATGTCATGTTGATTTGATGATTACCGAAAGCAAAAGGTTATTCAAGATGTTTTTGTCCCGATGTTTTGTTTCATTCCTTAGGTTCTTGTGTATGCAAAACTTAAAATTGTTTTGAATTTTTTTTAGTTAATCACATCACTTGACCCTCCGGGGGAGAACATCTGTTTGTGCGTATTGTTACTGAAAAGTATATGCAATATTATCATGTAAGGATATTACAGAAATTGCTGATGTTGCAACGATTGTGCTGCGTCCATGTTGATATGAAAGTTGTCGAAAAGCGTTACATTTTGTCAGCTCTTTGAGGATTTATTCCATATACAGCAGTATGGAAGTAACTACCCGTACATCTGACTATGCGGAATTAACAGGACTTTAATCTTTTGTAAAAGACATAAACACATCAAAGTAAACCTTGGTTAGAAATGGATTAGTAAGAAACGAATAATTACTAATTTTATAAACGTAAACAATTTGTTTAGCTATTGAAAAATATCATGCTTCTTGACTGTTTTTGAAGTGTTAAAATTGTTAAAGGTAGTTGTATATTTACACTTGTATTCCATGAACACTTAATTTTGTATATATTGGATATTTTCCCTTCACAGTTAGGTGTATATTATTGCAACTGTCGATTCTTCTTCCAGCATAAATTTTCATAAGAGCTCGGCAACTACCTTTTCTAATGTGTGCACTGAGTGGACAACACGCCCAGCTGTCAAATCTGTATCAAACCAGAAACCCTACGGTGTCAATGAAGGCTAGTATTGTGTGTGTGTGTGTGTTAGTTGATCTGACAAGGGATTTACTACCCCAAAGAGAGAGAGAGAGAGAGAGAGAGAGAGAGAGAGAGAGAAGAGAGAGAGAGAGAGGAGAAGCGCCGGCTTACCATAGAAGCATTACGTGAAGCTGTGCCGCTTCCCACTCAAAAGATTAATATGCAACAAATGTAGAATTCTGGATTATCACGCGAGCACTGTGCTCTATTCTGTTTGTCCGACCTTTGCTCATAACGCTGCGTTGTGCTGCAAGGGTTTGTGACCATAGTCGTTGCGTCGCCACTTTTCGTAAATTAATTTATCGACCGCCGTCCAGTATGGTACCCCATTTGTCCTTAACGTTTTTAATGGTAGTATTGCTGTTAAATGTGTTACGTTCTGTTTTCATTTGTCCTAATCTCTCTCTCTCTCTCTCTCTCTCTCTCTCTCTCTCTCTCTCTCTCAGATTGTTTTTTTTATTTTTTTGCATTTTCTCGTTTGAAGTCATTGCGGGAGAGTAAATACCTCTTGAAGTCATAACTGAATAATAAAAAGTATCCCTTTCGGTCATACCAAAGAATAAGTGATGATAAGTCATGGCTAATGAATAATGAAATCACCTGAAGTCATAGGTAAACAAGAAATGAAAATAAGTAGTGCCCCACCAATTGAGGAAAAGGTTATGGGTGCTGTTTCTAAAAGAATCATATACAGTTGGGTAAATTGCATATTCGAAGTAAGAAAAGGGAGCAAGAATTCCATTTAGAGGAAAAAGTAATAAATACCAAGATAAAAGCGGAAGCTCGAGCATTATGGATATTAGAAGACCTCCGCCTGTTCAGAACAGGGCCATCGGAATCCACCTCAAACTAACGGATTATAGAATCGGGTCCTGTTGGATTTTATATCCACGCGGACAACGGAGTCCCGGCGGAAATTTTCAATTAGAGGAGACCGCTCGCCGCTCGGAATGGCCATAAACGCTGCTCCGACCGAGGACCTAGGTTGGCTCGGATGGAGGACCCAGGCTCCGACGGAGGACCCTGGCTCCGACCGAGGACCCAGGCTCCGACGGAGTTCCCAGGCTCCGACCGAGGACCCTGGTGGTTCCGAAGACGGTTGGTGCAACGTGCGTTCTTCTCCCTGCGTGCCGAGGATTCCACGGATTCGTTCAAAACAGACAATTTACTGCCGCTCCGATCACAACTGACTGCGGATATTGCTGCTGCGAAGGATAAACATCTGCACGTTATGATTGTGGTCTGTGACTGAGGCGTGAGGGCGATTCCGTATCTGAGTTAATGGGTGCGCGGACGTGGGAGGTTTTGTTTCAATATTTATGGTATTATGAGGTGGTATGCGACCCGCTCTTTGTGAGGCAGCTTTTTTCAAGTTTTTTTTTTGTTTTTTTTTTTAATAAGGAATGGTTTGCTTACATATATGCCTCATCATGCATTCGTTTATATTCTCACGAATAAGTGGAAAAATAGCTATGTACTTTAATTAAAATTAACTATTTTGATAAAAATTTTAGAAATATAAATGTGGTTAAATAATTATATAATAACATTTAAGTATGTTTAATCTGTTTGTCAGTTTGATTCAGTTAGTACTTTGTAACTATCTGGGTTTTCATAATGGTCCCACGGATGAAGAATGTAAGAATATCTCAGGTGAAAATAAAAAGAAAGATACCGAGGCTTTTCACTTTTATTATGAAGTTGTCTTCAGTGTGTACAGCTTTTGCTTATTATATGGTTGTAAAATCATCTCAGCCCAGCAAAATACTATTGAAAATTTAGTTGCCCTGAGATTTATTTTTGAGGAAAGAACTTATTCATTGCCCTGAACACAGTGTCCATTAGATATGTCGATGGCGAGTTTACCAAAGGAAAGGCGTGAATGATATATTAAAATGAGCTGATTGGTTCACTCAATGGCAGTGACGCTAGAGAAGAAACTACTTTTATCCATTTACTTGTTGAAGGTGAAAAGACGTGAAACCTTGTTAAGCAATTCATGAGTGTGTTTCTTGAATTCTACAGACTTTTAAGGATTATTTTTATTATGTTGTTCGTTCGCTTGTTTATTATTATTATTATTATTATTATTGTTATTTTTTTTTTTTTTTTTTTTTTGCTCTATCACAGTCCTCCAATTCGACTGGGTGGTATTTATAGTGTGGGGTTCCGGGTTACATCCTGCCTCCTTAGGAGTCCATCACTCTTCTTACTATGTGTGCCGTTTCTAGGATCACACTCTTCTGCATGAGTCCTGGAGCTACTTCAGCCTCTAGTTTTTCTAGATTCCTTTTCAGGGATCTTGGGATCGTGCCTAGTGCTCCTATGATTATGGGTACGATTTCCACTGGCATATCCCATATCCTTCTTATTTCTATTTTCAGATCTTGATACTTTATCCAATTTTTCCCTCTCTTTCTCTTCTACTCTGGTGTCCCATGGTATTGCGACATCAATGAGTGATACTTTCTTCTTGACCTTGTCAATCAACGTCACGTCTGGTCTGTTTGCACGTATCACCCTATCCGTTCTGATACCATAGTCCCAGAGGATCTTTGCCTGATCGTTTTCTATCACTCCTTCAGGTTGGTGCTCGTACCACTTATTACTGCAAGGTAGCTGATGTTTCTTGCACAGGCTCCAGTGGAGGGCTTTTGCTACTGAATCATGCCTCTTTTTGTACTGGTTCTGTGCAAGTGCCGGGCATTCACTTGCTATGTGATTTATTGTTTCACTTTTCGTATTGCACTTCCTACATATGGGAGAGATGTTATTTCCGTCTATCGTACTTTGAACATATCTGGTTCTTAGGGCCTGATCTTGTGCCGCTGTTATCATTCCTTCAGTTTCCTTCTTTAGCTCTCCCCTCTGTAGCCATTGCCAATTGTCATCGCTGGCTAGTTATTTAGTCTGTCTCATGTATTGTCCGTGCATTGGTTTGTTGTGCCAGTCCTCTGTTCTTTCTGTCTTTCTCCTGTCTCTGTATATTTCTGGGTCTTCGTCTGCTTTTATTAGTCCTTCTTCCCATGCACTCTTTAGCCACTCATCTTCACTGGTTTTCAGATATTTGCCCCAGTGCTCTGTTTTCGATGTTGACGCAGTCCTCTATACTTAGTAGTCCTCTCCCTCCTTCCTTTCGTGTTATGTATAGTCTGTCCGTATTTGCTCTTGGGTGTAGTGCTTTGTGTATTGTCATTTGTTTCCTGGTTTTCTGATCTATGCTGCGGAGTTCTGCCTTCGTCCATTCCACTATTCCTGCGCTGTATCTGATTACTGGCACTGCCCATGTGTTTATGGCTTTTATCATATTTCCGGCGTTGAGTTTTGACTTGAGTATCGCCTTGAGTCTCTGCATATATTCTTTCCTGATCGTGTCCTTCATCTCTTGGTGTTTTATATCTCCTCCTTCCATTATTCCCAGGTATTTGTATCTGTCTCATCTATGTGTTTGATGTTGCTCCCATCTGGTAGCTTTATCCCTTCAGTTCTCGTTACTTTGCCTTTTTGTATTATTATTATTATTATTATTATTATTATTATTATTATTATTATTTTTATTATTATTATTACTATTATTATTTATTTATTTATTTTATCTTTATCACAGTCCTCCAATTCGACTGGGTGGCATTTATAGTGTGGGGTTCCGGGTTACCTATAATTACAAAATTTGGCTATATCAAAACTTTGTTTATGCTTTATGTTTACAAACAGGTTGTTGTTTGAAGATGGGTAATGGGCTCTTCATGTTATACCTTCACTCTCTAAAGGCAAACCAGGTAATCGCCTAGATCTTCGAAGTGGCCGGTTGTCCATTGCAGCTGGGGCACCTGCAACAAGGGGTACTGGGTGTGTCCCCGTTACCTGAACGAAAGAAGATGAGGCAGCGGCAGCATCAGAGGTGGCTAGATTATTGGTGATGTTATTATGCAAGCTTTCCCTATTAAAATTTCCTTTAAAATGACAACAAATGATTTCATTTATAAAATAGAATGTTCCTGCGTAAAGGCTTTATTGCCTTCCATAGAGAAACCTTTGTTAATAATTGCTCCTTCAACCAACCTTCTAAAACCCGTATCTTTACTATTGAAAATGACTTTTGACTCGTTCCAATTTATGCTGTGATCGTCGTGTAACTATGTGAGACTAGTGCATTATTCTCAGCATGCAAATTGTAGGCTCTTATGCATTTACTGATTCTGATTGGTAGTCCCCTCCCACTTTCTCCGTAATATTTCTTATCGCAATCCAGACAAGGTATTTCATAAACACCAATTTTTTTGTTATGTTTTGGTTGGAGTTATTATTGTGTATGAGACAGCTTTTGAGTGGATTCTTATAATTGAAGACCAGGTCGACCTTTTATTCGCCTTCTTAATTAACTGATTTTCTAAAGTTTCGTAAGTTACGATTAAATGGTAAGGTTAGATACTTTTCTATTCTTTTTTTTATTCTTATGACTTTTGATGTAGAAAATCCTTCTTGCTCTAATGAAAGCATTATTTATTAAATTTTCTGGGTAGCATAATTTTTCAAAAACCTTATTTATATGGTCAAATTCTCTGTCAATATATTTAGGATCACATATTTTAAAGGCTCTTAAAATTAAATTTACCATTTTTTTTTAATTCATTATTATGAAAAGAATAATAGTGGACACATGCACATACAAGAAGTTTTTGAAAATTATGCTTTCTAGACAATTTCGTAAATAATGCTTTCATAGAGCCAAAAGGATTTTCTACATCAAAAGTCAGTAAGAAGACAAGAAAGAATAAAAAAGTATCTAACTATCATTTAATCCTAACGTTCGAAATATTAGAAAAACAGTTAATGAAAAAGGCGAATAAAAGGTCGACCTGGTCTTCAACCATAAGAATCCACTCAAAAGCTGTCTCATACACAATAATAACTCCAACCAAAAGATAACAAAGAAATTGATGTTTATGAAATATCTTGTTTGGATTGCGATAAAAAATATTACGGAGAAAGTGGGAGGGGACTACCAATCAGAATCAATGAATACATAAGAGCCTATAATTTACATGCTGAGGATAATGCACTAGTCTCACATAGTTTAAACGAAGATCACCGCATAAATTGGAACGAGTCAAAAGTCATTTTCAATAGTAAAGATATGAGTATTAGAAGGTTGGTTGAAGGAGCAATTATTAACAAAGGTTTCTCTATGGATGGCAATAAAGCCTTTACGCAGGAACATTCTATTTTATAAATGAAATCATTTGTTGTCATTTTAAGGGAAATTTTAATAGGGAAAGCTTGCATAATAACAACACCAATAATCTAGCCACCTCTGATGCTGCCGCTGCCTCATATTCTTTCGTTCAGGGAACGGCGACACACCCAGTGTCTCTTATTGCAGACGACCAAGCCGAACCGCCACTTAGAAAATCTAGACGTTTACCTTGTTTGCCTTTAGAGAGTGAAGGTATAACCTGAAAAGTCAACTACCCATCTTCAAATAACAACTTATTTGTAAACATAAGTAAAAAACAAAGTTTTCATGTAGACACTTTTTGTAATTATAGTCAGATTGACAAGGAGAACCGTGCAGGTCATCGGAAGCTTTCTGCTGTATATATTTTAAATGACAAAATCAATCAGGCAAACTACTGTGGATTTCCTTTCCCATTTTATTGACTCATGTGATTATGAGTTTTATTATTATTATTATTATTATTATTATTATTATTATTATTATTATTATTATTATTATTATTATTATTATTATATTATTATTATTATATTATTATTAGCAGTAGTAGTTGTGTTTAATGTTTTTGAAATTTAGATCATAATGGATTAGGTCCATGGCCTCCACATTGAAGAAACAGACTTACTGTGTACTTGAATCAGAAATGATCAGTTCAACTTTCTGTTAATGTACTATTACCGAGTAAATGTATCGTTTCAGATACCTTAATTTCTTGCAATATGCGAAATGCTAAATTTTTAATTGAATTTAATGTTTTATCTTAAGCTTTAGATATCTGCTTGAATATCGTAGCTACCACAAAGCCCTTCGTAAAAAAGGCGAAAGCTCTTGTACCACTTCTTGAATGTGTTCATCTCATTATGATTATGGTGTTCTAAACTAAATATTGATGTTAATATAGAACAAAACTTTAAATAAAAAGCTTAACATCGATATGGAATGCATAGAACTTTGGCTGTGTTCCAAGAAATTGTGATGTGTCTGTTACTTTGTCGACATTGTCTGTAGATGACAAGCATTTGGAATGAAACTCAGTGTTTGGTATATGAAACAATGTTTTATATACCTGCAATTATCCTCGTTATGATTTACATGTATGTAGAGATTCATGTAAAGTCTCAGTCTCTCTCTCTCTCTCTCTTTATATATATATATATATATATATATATATATATATATATATATATATGTATGTATGTATGTGTATGGCCCTAAAAGTTGATAGCCTTTCAGCTCTAAGCAAGTCGATTTTTGCCTTTAGGTTATTACCTAAGCTTTCACAAGTGGGCCATGTGGTGGGAGGAGGTCAGGATGGAACCACGGCCCTATTTATGTGATCTCAGTGCAGTACCACAGATGAGTGAATTTGATTGCTCACCCTTTTTATTTTTAGGTAATTTTTGTTGTCTCATTTCGTTTGAAAGGTATGCTCCTTTTAATGATACACATTCGCTATAATTTACTATTCAGGTCTCCTTATGGGTTAGTAGTAGGAACTTTTGCAGTTCTCGAAAAACCTAAATTACCGAATATGTAATGTAGGTTAGTGAGAAAACAACGTTGGATGATTAATATCGCATGATACAAAATTATAATTTCATCTTAGAAATTTTACGTTAGTGGATATATGGATTTATTTGTAATAGATATCTCACAAATTCTGAACTCCCATCTCAGCTTATTAATGCACATTTCTGGTTTAATAACTTTTATCTTTATCATATAATGGGCAACAGATACTTTCTAATAATGAGAACTTGATGACGTTTATTAAGAAATTTACAACGTTTATTATTCGACATCTCATTGTTAGAAATAGAACATTTCATATTGCTTAATAAAGGAACTTCAAATATTTCATAATGGGCTTCCTGTGGTTCTGTAATGGGCACTTTATAAGGTGGCCATTCATTATTCATAAAGTAAACACATTCGTATGTAAATGGGGAAAATACCTTCTAACTTGACTTGTAAGCTTTTACGGAAAGGATGCCCATGTTTAAAAAAAAGCGATAAGGAGAGAGTAAAGTGGAGTAGATGAATAAGTAAATAGAGAAATTGTCAGTGGAAAAAGGCTGGGAAAATAGCATTTAATGGTTTAGAAGCCTTCCTTGCTCTATACTTTTGTAGTTAAAGGAACGAGATGGGTAAGGTAACATCCCTTGCATGTCCCCAGGGGCTTAAGTGCTAGTCCCCAGAATGAATGATAACAGAGGAAATTGCAAGGGGGTCATGAAGCACAAAATTATTGCAGTTTCAAGGTGAAATGCATATAATGGAGATTGGCCACATAGGAAATATTTTGACGATCCTTTAAAGGAAAGCCATTTGCTGACATTAGTATAGCAACATAGCTGAAATGACTTACATTCTTATTACCAGTTCAGAGAGTTAAGAAACCTTTGTGGAACTGTTCCTAGGGCATTTCCAATGCAAAGACTCGTGAGAGTTCTCACGCTATAAAAAAAAGAAGTATTATCTTATGCCTGTTAGCATACTATACCTCAGAAATAAAAGAACACAGGAAGACTCGATTGATTACTTTCGAGGAATTAGTAGAAAACAGATACTAAACTGAATCTAAATCAATAAAACTGCTCTGTCGCATCGACCTTTTATTATAAGCTGCATGAATTAAATACTTGTGATTTGATTCATTTAGATTCAGTTTAGTCTTTGTTTTCTACTAATTCCTTGAACGTAATCAATCGAGTCTTCCTGCGTTTTTTATTTCTGAGGTATAGTATGCTAAAAGGCATAAAATATTTTTTTTCATAGCGTGAGAACTCTCACGAGTTTTTGCATTGGAAATACCTTCCTTTTTAACATTTCCTCGCATTCCACATTCGTCAGGCGTTGTAAATTTAGTTTCAAGTACGCCATTCTTAATTATAATGAATATCAGTCGTCCTGAGGGTTCTTTATTGAAGACCGTGTGACAAATTCTAAATACTTTGGGCGGGATTTACCGGCCGGGCAAACATGGCCGGTATTTTGCTTATTATTTCGCGTACGCGGCCTCTGGCAGTCATGCATAATTAAAGAAGTTACGAGTGGCAGATTAAAAGGCAGAGAGGAAATAAAAAACACGTTTGCCTTTGTGTTTGTTTATCCTCTCTTTTTCTGGTTTCTCTGTCTGTCTGTCTGTCTCTCTTTCTTCTTTCCTGCCTTTCTTTTCCGCCTTTTCGCGGGAGCTGTCGCGTGCTGGGCGCGTTCTCTTCGTCCAGTTATTGAAAAAGTTGCTCTTGTAATTAGATCGTTTTCCCCCGAAATGCGTATCATTTCGGCCCGTTAAGGAAGAGTTACGACGGACACTCCCGCTTGTATAAAAAGACGGAATTAATGGTCTTATGGCATGACGCTTGACAAGTACGAAATAGATTATTAGCACAGACGACGGAATACTTGTGGATTATAAGTCACGGTTCCGTCGACGGGAAAATCGACAGGGGAGGGAGCTGGTGGTTGGTGGAAATTTATCAAAAATGTCACTTAACTAAGTGTAACTTTACTTAATGGCAAAGTCTGTTAGCTACGAATAATAATACGAATTGCACCAGACAATTGAAGAGGGATTGGTGTCATTTCCTACATACACTGTTTGTCTAACGTGTAACATGAACATGAAAAATGTTCTAGACACACATACATCATGTAACATATGATACATGATATATACAGTATATTATATATATATAATATACAGTATATATCATATATATATTATATATATATATATATATATATATATATATATAGTGTGTGTGTGTGTGTGTTTGTGCGTGGCTGCATACGTGCGTACATGTCATATGTATGTATCCATCCTTTTTTTGTTGTTCATTTGTCCTTTGGGTGCATACTTAGCTATTTTACGCATGCTAATCGTAAGTAGCCATCTTGCTTGGTGAGTCGTACCCGCGTGAAGTCAGATTAATCAACAGATATCACAAGTTTAACATACGACTAGAATTTGAGAAATATCTAGAAGTGTTCGTGAACTATCGGTGATAAGATTAGTGTGAAAATAGTAGGATAAAGCGTCTTCTAAGTTAGTTTATCAAGTGTAATACTATAAATCAGAACAAGATGGCAGTAAGTTCCAACTGCGGGAAGAGGTGGCGTAATTTGGCGTGTCTAGCAGATTCGCAATACGATGAGGTAGCAGGAAGGAACTGGCATTTCTCATCTATGAAATCAGCAACAGTCCTAACCAAAAAGATACAAAAGCATTCATAGATATATTAGAAGGATATAATCCTTCAAACTGGAACAAATCTAATGAAAATATCTTGAAAATAATTGAAGAAGTTCCAAATAAAATCCAAGTGGTCAAGAGACTCATAAAGAAAATATACATAAACCAACATATTCCGACAAAGAAAATGAATAAGGTGAATCTTGTGAATATCCTAATTGATGCATTAGGAAAAAGAATGCCAAAAGCATGCAAACTGTGTAAGGTTTGGTATAGCATAGTCAATCCACAAAACCTAATCAGAAAATGTGCTGCATGCAACATTCCGACCCATCCACAGTGTGCTGAGGTAATACAAGATTTGAGAAAAGATACAAGAATTTTTTGTTCAACATGTCTATCATGGATAGACAATGTTATTAAATCAAGATTGAATGTACAAATAGTTGAGGATGAAAAGAAAGGGAAGGAGGAAGGAAGAAGAATAAAAAGAAGAAGAGGAAAACGGAAGAGAAGTAAACAAAAATGAAATGACAGAAAAAAATAAGGAAAACAAAGAACAAGATAAAAGTATGGATGCAGAGATACTCATTGATACTACATATGAGGCAATAAAGCAGCATACCTACGAAGAAATAAATTACGATATGACAACAGAAAAGCAAATCCCGAAGAGGCTCTACCCAGATCTATACAATGACGGGAAAGAGGAAAATATAGACAAGAAAGACAAAATCTGCAACCTTTTGAAAAGAGGGAATTGCAGATTTGGAGAAAGATGTTACTACAAACATCCTAAGATATGTCAAAACTATGAAATATATGGTAAAGTGTGCATACTTAGATGGATATGGGGATGATTGCAGAGATCTGCATCCAAAAATATGTAAAAACCTAAAAGAAGGAAAAGGATGTAAGTTCGACAAAAAATGCAAATATATGCACCCTGTAGCCATGAATCATAATCAAATAAATAACCAACCAAGTAATAAAATCCAAAATAAGAAAGAAACAAATAAAGAGAGAAATCAAGAATATCAGGTAAAAGAGAAAAGCAAACCACCAATGAGATATGCAGAGGTGTCAGCAAAAAATTTCAAAGCATCAGCTCCGAAATTCTACTCAAGAGATAATAACTGTATTTATTATGCAAGAGGATATTGCAGAAACGGAGAAAATTGCAGATTCAGACACAAAATGAATAATTATGATGAAGGAAGATCAAATATTATGGAAAAGTTGGATTTTTTAATGTCAGAATTTCTGGAAATGAAAAAAAGAACAACATACCAGAACAGGAAAGAGACATGGGAAAATCCTTATTACTACCAGTATTAAATGAAGGAGAAAACACGCAAACCATCATAGTGATGAATGCGCAGGGTTTAGTTACGAGTAACTCAAAAAGAAAAATAGAGTACTTAGAAGAACTAACCCAAAATGAAAAGAAAATAGATATAATGAATATAAGTGAAACCTGGTATTCCCAAGAGACTGGGAAGGATGATCAAATAAAAGGGTTCCAAACTTATAGATCAGATAGAAAAAATATAGGAATCAAGGAGGAACCGCAATATATGGGAAAGACAAAAAACAAGGAAAAATATATGAGAAATATAGTAACTCAGAATGTGAACTAATAGCGGTAGAATTTGAATCTGAAAAATTGATGAACATAGTAATATATAGACCTCCTAATACTAAAGAGTTTGACTTAATAATTGAAAAATTGGATGATATATGTAGAAATCACAAGGACTGGACTATTCTCCTATCTGGTGACTTCAACTTTCCTTTCGTAGAATGGAAAGAACGAATAGGAGATTGTGGTTGTACTTATACATATAAAAAAGAGAGTAATAGTAGTGCAGAAGATAAGAGGCAATTTGAAAAGCTATTAGATATGCTACTAGAATACAACATTCAACAAATAAATCACCTGCCAACAAGAAAGGAAAATACTTTAGACCTAGTATTTGTGAACGAGATGAATTATGTTAAAGAAATAATAGTTTATAATGCGAATATTTCAGACCATAATGTCATAGAATTAACAGTTCATTCCAAAGCAAGTGAAAAATAGAGATAAGCAAGAAATGAAAAAGTGGGAAGGATATGGAAAATACAACTTCTACAGTAAAAATATAAAATGGTCAGAAATTAATGAAGAATTAAACAAAGATTGGGATAACATTTTCGTAAGTGATGACATAAGGGTAAATACGGAGATATTATATAAAATATTGGAGAAAATAGTGGAAAAATATATTACCGAAGAAGAAAAGTAAACATCATTCATGCATACCAAGAGACAGAAGGATCTTGTTCCAGAAAATCAGAAAGTGGAAAAAAGGTCTTGCAAAAGAAAAAAATGCATGGAAAGTTATAGAACTAAAAAGTAAGATAGAAAATGCAGAACAAAAGATTATACAATCAAAAGAAAATGAAAAACGGGACTTGGAAGAAAAAACCCTATTAAATATCAAGCAAAACCCCAAGCTATTATACTCATATGCGAAGAAGATGAATAAAAGAAGAATAGAAATAGGCCCTCTGAGAATTGAAGGGAGATTAACGAATGAAAAAAAGGAAATTTGCAACATACTGGCAGAACGATATAAGAGAGAATTCACCCCTAGAATAGATAATGAAGATAATGATATAGAAGTAAGGGATGAAAATAGTGAATATTTAGCTGACATAGATATTAATGAAGCTGATATTGTGCAGGCTATTAATGAAATTAAAAATGGAGCTGCTGCAGGGCCTGATGGAATTCCTGCTATTTTGTTAAAGAAAGTAGTTCATTCTATCGCAAAGCCACTTGCAATATTATTAAGACAAAGTGTAGATACAGGCAAGATTTATGATGAGCACAAATTAGCATATATTACCCCTACTTTCAAAAGTGGATCAAGACTAGAGGCAAGTAATTATAGGCCTGTGAGTCTAACATCACATATTATGAAAGTGTATGAAAGGGTAATGAAGAAAAATATTATGAAACATTTAATAAAAAATAATTTGTTTAATAAAGGACAACATGGTTTTCGTACCCGGAAAAAGTACACAAACCCAACTGTTAGTCCACCGTGAGAACATATTCAAAAATATGAAAAGCGGAAATGAAACAGATGTGGTTTATTTAGACTTTGCAAAAGCTTTTGATAAAGTAGACCATAATATATTAGCGAAGAAAATTAGAAAACACAATATCGTGGATAAAGTAGGAAGATGGTTAAAAGAATTTTTACACAACAGAAAACAGATAGTTATTGCAAACGACGAGAAATCGGATGAAGTCAAGGTAATATCCGGTGTGCCGCAAGGTACGGTGTTAGCTGCAATACTGTTTGTTATTATGATTGAAGACATAGACAATAATGTGAAGGATTCGGTAGTGAGTAGTTTCGCAGATGACACAAGAATAAGTAGAGAAATTACTTGTGATGAAGATAGGAACGCTCTACAAAGAGACCTTAACAAAGTATATGATTGGGCAGAGGTAAATAGGATGGTATTTAACTCTGATAAATTTGAATCAATAAATTATGGAGACAGAGAAAGAAAGCTATATGCATATAAGGGACCTAATAATGAGACCATCACAAATAAGGAAGCAGTTAAAGACCTTGGTGTGATGATGAATAGGAACATGTTATGCAATGATCAAATAGCAACTCTGTTGGCAAAATGTAAAGCAAAAATGGGAATGTTGTTACGGCACTTCAAAACAAGAAAAGCTGAACACATGATTATGCTTTATAAAACATATGTTCGTAGTCCACTTGAATATTGCAATATGATATGGTACCCACACTATCAAAAGGATATTGCACAAATAGAGAGTGTACAAAGGTCCTTTACAGCTAGAATAGAAGAAGTTAAGGACCTAGACTACTGGGAAAGACTACAATTCTTAAAATTATATAGTCTAGAAAGGAGAAGAGAACGCTACATGATAATTCAGGCATGGAAACTGATAGAAGGAATAGCAGAAAATATCATGGAACTAAAAATATCAGAAAGAGCAAGCAGAGGTAGATTAATAGTGCCCAAAACTATACCAGGAAAAATAAGGAAAGCACACAGGACATTAATCCACTACGCACCAGCATCGATAATGCAGCGTCTATTCAATGCGTTGCCAGCTCATCTGAGGAATATATCAGGAGTGAGCGTAGATGTGTTTAAGAATAAGCTCGACAAATATCTAAACTGCATCCCAGACCATCCAAGATTGGAAGATGCAAAATATACCGGAAGATGTACTAGCAACTCTCTGGTAGACATTAGAGGTGCCTCACACTGAGGGACCTGGGGCAACCCGAACAAGATGTAAGGTCTGTAAGGTAAGGTAAGGTATGTACATTATTCAACCTTACCTTAGAAGTTGTGCAATCTACAAAATACAAATTTTGAAATGAAAATTTTGAAATAATTTTTTCGTCAAGGAAATACAGAAGATATATGAAACTCATGGTTTTAATGTTACTAATATTCGTTATCTATCAACATGACATGCTGTTGAATTCTTGTAAGCCAGTATGATCAACGAGCAAATTCTATTAATTTAGATAGAAGACATTTATGAACATTTAAACTCTTGTCTATGGGCAATATAAATATATGTGTATAATATAATATAATATGTATATATGTATATATTGTATATATATATATATATAGATATATATATATATATATGTCCCATATATATATATATATATATATATATATATATATATATATATATATATATATATATATATATATATATATATATATATTATATGGAGAGAGAAAGAGTATATTTATAATTGCCCTCTCATACACCCATTCATACCTGAGAGAAAAAAAAAAAATATATATATATATATATATATATATATATATATATATATATATATATATATATATCTTATATATATATATATATATATATATAATTGCCTTCTCGAATATATATATATATATATATATATATATATATATCTATATATATATATATATATATATATATATATAATTGCCCTCTCGAATACTCAGTCATACCTGAAAGAGAGAGAGAGAGAAAAAAAAAGGGGGGCGGCGGAAGAGGAAACAGCTGGCCCCTTTTATATCTCGCTTCCAAAATAATTGTCCTTTTTAAACAGCAATTCTCGTCTGTTATATCGTCAGAGAAGAAAATCCTTCCAAATTCCACGGCAATTCTAATTGACTCTGCGGGTTCCTTTGGGTCAATCCGCGCGACCCAATTATTCGGAAAGGTTTTTGAACCGGTAATATGGAGCCATTCAGCGTAATTGGGTCACTGCAGTGAATTTTGGCAAAGGAAAAATTATACGTGCGGGTTTTTTTTTTTTTATCCCAATAACGAAAATGAAATTAACAACGCAGGTTTCAGCTGTCATTGATTATATTATTTTATTGATTTTAAGAGGAGTTTTTTTTATTCAGGCTTTATCTAGACTGTGAGATTTATTTTATTCATCTTTCTTTCTCATGCCATTTGAATAATTTTTTTTACATTTGGCATGCGTGCATATTTTTCTCGTGGTATACTTATAGAATTCGTGGAATGTCACTTCACATCCTAACTAAGCTATATATGTAGAATTAATTGTATTAGGTCAGTAGACTTTTTAGTGTTATATATTTTATATTGAAAACGTAGAGGATGAGACATTTTTGTAAAATCTGATTCTTTTAACATTTTAAATGGTTTTGTAATATATTCATCATCTTGAGTAGTCATTATGTGTCTTAGCAGATCTGGACGTGAAGCCTCTTGTCTTCTCTCCGAACTGAATTGTTTTCTTGAGAAAATAATTAATAAGATATTACCTGACACTGTTTAATTGTGATCCCGAAATTAACGTATTTGAAACATGTTTTGAATATTATGTACCCCTCTTATGCGATGTGTAAATTCCATCTGCTTTTATATTCTTTTTTATTACAAAGAAAACTCTTGTGTCGTTGAAAACATTAGGAGGTAATCCTTCCGCTCAGATCTTTTTTTTTTTTTATTTATTTCACAAAAGCCTGGCATCTACCCTAAGTAGCATTCAACATGAACCACGGAAGTTAAAAATAAGATTTTCTATTTAGTATTTACCTTATTTTAAACATATCTTGGCATTCCTCCTCAGCATTTGTATTGTAATTTTTTACATATTTAATTCTTATTTCACCGAATATTTTCAGACTGAGTAACTGGGACTATAATATAATATTGGGAACTGCAGATATTTTGCAATTAATCGACCCATTTTGGCTTTTTTCCTCTTAAGTGCTAAATGGTCTTTTAGGGTCAGTGTTTTGGCTTTGGCCCAACATCCAACCAGGAAAGAACGTTAGAGCAAAGGTATACCAATTGCAGTACCAGTAGAGAACGACTCTGACAAAGCGCATTCAGCATAACAAATAGAACAAGAATTACTATGACATATATTGCATGAACTTCATTACTATCACTACCAACCAAAGAAGAAAGAAAGAAAGAAAGAAAAACACGGCACAACAATCGGTGCATTAACAACCTCAGCAACGGCTAATACCTACGTCACTAGCAAGAACAACAACAAAAATAGCAACAACAATAAAATGCAACAACAACAACAACAACTAGGAAGAGGCGTGTTGTGCAGGAAGTCCTCTCCTACAGGGAACCGTGTTTGCGTTGGCAATAGGCAGGAAATAACGGGAGGCAAAGAAAGCCGTGAGAGAGAATATTGCAGTATTGGAAATGGCAAAAGTGCTCTTTCTGAATTGGATTCTCTTTACCATTGGACGAAATGAAATTGCAAACAGTGACTGTGCAACGACGAGCTTTGCTATCACGAGTTTTGCAGTACTTGCAGTTATTGCAGTCGTTGTTCGCCTGCTTTTTTTTTTTTTTTTTTTTTTTTTTTTTTTTTTTTTTTTTTTTAAGAAAATGTATCGATCGCGGTCTGTTCATTGTCATGACGATTGAATTAGAGACTTGCTTCCCGTAAATTAGCGAAAATTTTAGGAAATATATTCACATACTGCAAACATGAGGCATTGACCTATTTTTCATCGATATATATTTGCTATCAATGTCTTTAGGGATTAAGAAAAATTAATATCAAAATACTCTTAAAATTTCTCCTTATAGGGACTTGTTTTTCTTCAAAGACTCTCTCTCTCTCTCTCTCTCTCTCTCTCTCTCTCTCTCTCTCTCTCACCTCTAATCCACATCTCTCTGATCCACATCTCTCTCTCTCTCTCTCTCTCTCATATGAAGATATCTTTTATTTCTCTTTGTGAGCAAACCAACACTTTTAAAGATAATTTTACTTTCTTGTCGCTTTGAGTAATAATAATTAATTGTGAAAAAATCCACATTAGTGTAAGTGTAAATATATATTAGAAATACGTTTATTTACTCACACCACTGTGGATGTCTTCCCCATTTTAGTGACTCATGCTATTATGAGATTTTTATGAATAATAATAATAATAATAATAATAATAATAATAATAATAATAATAATAATAATAAATCTTACTTTTGATATCAGGTGATCAACCTTTATCAATACTTTAATAATAATAATACTAATAAATCTTACGATGTCAGGCGACCACCCTTCATCAATAATAATAATAATAATAATAATAATAATAATAATAATAATAATAATAATGATAAATCTTACTTTTGATGGCAGGCGACCACCCTCCATGAATAATAATAATAAGGATAATATAATAATGATTATTCTTATTTTTTATGTCAGGCGACCACCCTCCATCTCCATTTCACGAACGCATGGACGGAATCGCAAACTATTGCAAGCATCTTTAAAAGGGAGAGCGACGAGAACGTGTTCGAATGCGTGGAATTAACTGTGCTTCGCCATTGTTTAAAGGCCTTATTAACGCGCAGACAGACTGCGTTCGAATGCGTGGTACAACTGTGCTTCGCCAGACATTCTTTAAAGGTCTCGTTAGTGTGCAGACAGACAGGAATGGATCTCTCATCCCCAGTGGCTCTTATTAATCCTCATTATCCCGAGTAAACAATATCATTATTCAAAGAGATAGCGTCTGCTTTTTTTAATTAATTAATTTTTTTTGTAACCAAGTGCTAATGACAGTAAGTAATGAGAGGCGACTGCCCCGTCGATCGTATCTGCACCGAGGAATTATTACTCCTTGTTTTAACAAACAGTTTATAGAATCTTCCTTGTGCTGCTGGCTGATGACGTCGCCGATACGATGGGTCGCTTCTAATTGGAACAAAATCCAGCTCTGCTATGCTGTATTGGTTAGGGCAGTGATTCTCAACCTTTTTCATTCCATTTCCCCCTTCTGGAATTCTCAACATTCGTGTGGCTCCCCTTCATTTTTTCCCAAATCCCACCCCGCCAAAAAAGGTAAAAAAAAAAAATAAAAAATAAATAAATAAATAGATAAAATGTTGATGAAGAGAACACCCTTGCTTTATTACGAAGGTTACGGTCATAATTATCTTATATTTGATAGATTTCTGTGATATGCTTAATTTACATCACTAGACTACAAAAGACTAGCGGACAATAGCAAATTTGAATTTGGTTGGGAAAAAGTTCAATTAACAATATTATGCAACAAAATTTTATTGTCAACTTAATCAATTAAAAAAGAACATTTTCTTTACCAGGACAGTGATGCAAGTTTTGTTTTTTATTCAGATTCCTAACATTATTTAGAAATGTATAATTTGCAACAGCCCACCATGGCCCCCAGGTTGTGAACCACAGGGTTAACGGACTTGTACCCGTACGTATTATTTTCCTATGCTTGTGTACTAGAGTAAAACATAATTTTTTTTTCAGTCGACTTTCCGCCTTGGTGGAAATATTCGTTCTTAACGACGCTGAAATGAAATTTGAAGGCTCTCTTGATAAAGAAACACTATTAAAATGATTATGAACTCTTCACGAGGAAATAGCCGCAGTCAAGTCATTATGCCCCTCGCGAAATCAGGAGTTCTGCGCTCTTTATGCAGAAAATGGAAAATTTCTTTCGCACAAAGATGACAAAGAGAAAACAAGTTTATGGCTCCCTGCAAAATTAATCGTTTCAACACGAGCATTAAAACCTATTTATGGAATTGTACTCGCGTGAACCGGCGAGGGGCCCAGAGACGCGACGTACGAAATTATCAATGGACCAAATTGCCTTAATAGCAGCGAAAATCGCCAGAACTGACATCAACCTCTCGATTTATATGCCGAGACCCTACTCGGCCCATTCTGATGATGCACATCGCACAACCATTTGTTCCGTTATGATACGGCTCATAGTTTGTACTTACGTGAGGGCGTCATTGATTTTTCCTTATTTTCTTTCGTTCTCTTGAACCGTCTCGTTTGTACAAAATTTGAGGAATTTAGTTTGAAACTTCTGGTTATGTTTTATTATTATTAGGCTCTGCCGAGATTGAAAGACGCAAAGTCAAAATGACATTCTTGTCAAGTTTACGTCTTATTTGGGGACAATCTTAAGGAGAGGCCATTCGCTTTCACGAGTCATCTTGGGTCTTTGGAATTCCTATATTTCCACTTCCACAAACCTTCCCTTCTCTCTAGTTCCCCGTCTGATAGTCCTCATTCAGGTAGGTCTGGATCTCGACTTTCCTCCTGTCTAAAGGGTCCTAGCACCCGTAAGGGGGTAGTGCCGTCAGTGCATCTCACATGGTGCACTGTTGGCATTACTCAAGATTCTTTGTAGCGTCCTCTTTCATTCCTCCGTTCATATTCTCTCTTCCAGCCGACTTTCCACTCTCTCTAACGATTGTTTCATAGTGCAACTGCGAGGTTTTCCCCTTGTTGCATCTTTCAAACCTTTCTATTGTCAATTTCCCTTTTAGCGCTGAATGACCTCATAGGTCCCGGCGTTTAGCCTTTGGATTGAATTCTATATGCATTCCTCATTCCTTCTAAAGGAGCCCAGCTGGCACCAAGGTTTAATGTTCTCTTTTGGGTGGGGCGAAGGACGTGTCCAAGTCATCTCTGGCGCCCTTACTTCATTCTCTCACCTATACGTCCTGCTATCTGACTCCTAATATTTTTGTAAAGGTGTGTTCTGATATCGACCAATCTAAGAGTAAAGGTTCATGGGAAGTATACAAATTCTCTTTGGTGGTCTTCGGGTAATAAAGTACACTGTACATGCTACTTGGCTACTTTGATCAGTTTTATGACTTTAACGTTGAGGCCATTTTTATCAATGTTCCTTAGAGCATTAGAAAACATTTACGCAGTTCGTTGATTTTTAGCTCAGTAATTTGGAGCGGTCAGTCAAGACCTTCACTATTGGCTGTTGCTCCTCACTGTAACCCACTGCCACTCAAACCGGACTACTTCACGTCTTCATATCTTTGCTTAATATTTAGCCAATACACAGACAAGTTGGTGTTTACATCTTTTAAGGAAGACTAATCAAATAACTTACTCTATGAACGTCACATTTATACAACTGTAATGGTTGTATTTAAACTTTTTTTAATTGATTAACAGAGATACTAGGCTGTAACACTTCTGGAGCCAGTTTCATTATAAAATATTAATAAAAATTGCGCCGAACTTCATTTCAACCTAATATCATAAACACTGTGGTTAAAAGTAATTTACATTTTTTATTGAATGTTTGATGATCACTGCTGTCGTGTGGGTTCGTGAATTTGTGCGTTTTTACCAATGCAATTCTTGTATATTATATCGTACGCAAACGCCATACACTCACACACACACACACACATATACAAATATATATATATATATATATATATATATATATATATATATATATATATATATATATATATGCATGTGTTTATGGCGTTTGCGTACGATATAATATACAAGAATTGCATTGGTATAAACGCACAAATTAACGAACCCACACGACAGCAGTGATCATCTAACATTCGATAAAAAATGTAAATTAGGGTTAACCACAGAGTTTATGATATTAGGTTGAAATGAAGTCCGGCGTAATTTTTATCAATATTTTATAATGAAACTAACACCAGAAATGTTACAGCCTAGTATTTCTGTTAAACAATTAAAAATTCTAAAGTACAACCATTACAGTGGTATAAATGTGACGTTCATAGAGTAAGTTATTTGATTAGTCTTCCTTAAAAGATGTACACCAACTTGTGTGTCTATTATCTAAATATTAAGCAAAGACAAAAAAACTGGCGTGAAGTAGTCTGGTTTGAGTGGCAATGGGTTACAGTGAGAGCAACAGCCAATAGTGAGTGTCTTGACTGCCTGCTCCAAATTACAGAGCTAAAAATCAATGAAATGCTTAAATATTTTCTAATGCTCTAAGGAACATTGAAAAAAATGGCTTCAACCTTAAACGTTATAAAACTGATTCGTGCAGAAATGATATTAAACTGAACCTCATGATTTTATAAATCACGGCAGACTTTTCCCTTACCTTTCCATTATGGCTGACACTGCAAAAGGGAAAAAAGGCAGAACTGCATTAGTGCGTAAACCGCTAAAGACTAATTACAATTTTCATACCCAGACCAGACCAGACCTGACGAGAGAGAGAGAGAGAGAGAGAGAGAGAGAGAAGGTATTCTTATTCATATATATTAAAGCGCCGAGCTGGAGGCGCGGAAGAAGTCCTCGTGAATGATTAACGAAGGAGATAACGAGAATGATTAATGAGGTATCAGATGAACGAGGCATTATACGACGGTTCACGGGCTCGAATGACGGCATTCGCGGGAATGTGAGCGAAATGTCGAATGATGTTAACTGACGGGAAGTAAATGAGTGAATGAATGAATGAATGACCTGTGAGGTGCACTGGTGCGAGCTCTTGTTTTCGTTTTGTGCAGTGACATCCCTGACCAAGTGTTCTGTGTAGATTGGGGAAAGTGTTGAGGAAGGGGGGAGGCGGTGCTGTAACATTATTGAACATTTACTTTATACATAAGTTCAGAGGACTGCTATTCTTCATATTCTTGCGCAATGACGCACACTTTGTGTACATACATACATACATACATCTCTATACAAATATATATGAATTTTTATCGCATCGCCGTGATTCATATACATGCATTAAGCTACAAATGTCCTTTTATATCTAGTTCGCTCGACCTAGGAATCAATATATTTTTATATTATGTGAACCGAAGGGGAATTATTCAGTTGATGATAATTTCGTCCTCTCGTGGATTTGAACCATCGGACAGAGGAGAAATCAGGGTTTCAGTGGCATTACCGACTGAAGTCTCGATTTCTCCTCTGTCCGATGGTTCGAATCCACGAGAGGGCGAAATTATTATCAACTAAAAAATTCCCCTTCGGTTCACATATATAAAAATATATTAATTCCGAGGTAGAGAGAATTGGATATTAAAGGACATTTGTAACTTGATGCATGTACACAAATATACATATGAGACAGTGTATGCATATACATACATATGCATATACTATATACATACATACATATACACACACACACACACACACACACATATATATATATATATATATATATATTATATATATATATATATATACACATGTATGTTTGTATTATGTACTTATCCATGTGTGTGTATATAAGTATGTGCGTCATTGCCCACGAATAAGAAAAGCAATCCTCTGAACTTATGTATAAAGTAAATGTTCACTCATTTTACAGCACCGCCGCCCCCTTCCCCAAAACTTTCCCCAATCTACACAGAACACTTGGTCATTCATTCACTCACTCATTTACTTCCCGTCAGTTAACATCATCCGACATTTCGCTCACATTCCCGCGAATGCCGTCATTCGAGCCCGTGAACCGTCGTATAATGCCTCGTTCATCTGATACCTCATTAATCATTCTCGTTATCTCCTTCGTTAATCATTCACGAGGACTTCTTCCGCGCCTCCAGCTCGGCGCTCTAATATGACTAAGAATACCTTTTCTCTCTCATTTTCCTCCCCAATCTCTCGCTCGTTCGTCAGGTCTGGTCTGTTCTGGGTATGGAAAGTATTATATTAGTCTTTGGTGGTTTACGCACTAATGCAGTCCTGCCTTTTTTCCCTTTTGCAGTCTGTCACCCATAATGGAAAGGTAAAGGAAAAGTCTCCCTCTTATTCATAACATCATGAGGTTCAGTTCAATATAATTTCTACACTTATAAAATCAAAAGGTTCAGCTCAATATCATTACCACTTTTATTCATTATTATTCCTTTTTATTCTCTTCATATACGTCTTTTATTTTCTTATTGTTTTTCAGGTTGCCCTCAACACTTGTTTAACGTAGGATTAAATAATACTTTTTTAAGATTAATTTTAATTCCTCTTCATATTTGTCTTTTGATTTCTTGTTGTCTTTTAATTAGCCCACATCACTTGTAACATATAATGAAATAACACATTTATAATTAATTTCCTTTTTATTTATTTTCATTTTTTACTTTTGTCTTCTGCTTTTTTAGCAGTCTACAACACTTTTTTTTTTAGATGAGGCCAAAATCATAGTTATTTTTAGATTTCTCTTTATTCATCTTAATTTTGTCTTTCTTATGATTGTTTTTGAATCGACCCCGAACACTTGTTGTATGTTTGTATGTTATTTTTAAATTTCTTTTTATCCTTCTTCATTTTTGTCTTTTGTATTCTGAAAATTTTGAATCGATCCCGAACAATTGTTTTTATGCTTTTATGCTATTTTTAAATTTCTTTGTATTCTTCATTTCTGTCTGTTGTTTTCTGAAAATTTTGAATCGGAGTTGGTCCCGAATACTTGTTTTTATATTTTTATGTAAGTTTTACATTTATTTTTATTCTTCATTTTTGTCTTTTGTTTTCTGAAAATTTTGAATCGGCCCCGTGCATGAACATTTGTTTTTATCTTTTATGTTATCTTTAAATTTCTGTATATTCATCTTCAATTTTGTCTTTTGTTTTCTGATTATTTTGAATCGGCCTCGAACACTGGCTATGTTATTTTTATCTTTAAAACTCTTTTTATTCATCTTCAATTTGATTTTTTGTTTTATGATTATTTTGAATAGTCCCCGAACATTTGTTTTGTGTTTTTATGTTATTTTTAAATTTCCTTTTGATCATCTTCATTTCTGTCTTATGTTTTCTGAAAATTTGAAATAGCCCCCAACACTTATTTTGCTGAAATTAAATGTTATTTAACTTTATGAAGTTCTTCCACTACGGAATGACGGAACGACGAGTCTTCTAAAGCGACGCTGCGAATATGACAATATGAAATAGGATTCGTATTTCATTAAAAATTGCCCGGATAAAAAATGTTTTTTTTTTTTTTGACCAGTCTCTGCAATAATAGCTCTTGTAAAGTCTGCTTTAACTTCATTCTTTCCCGCCCTTCGCGCGTCTGATTTTATTAATGAACAAGACTGAGTCTGTCTGTCTGTCTGTCTCTCTCTCTCTCATTATGATGCAAGTGCATATTTTTAAGGCAGTGTAAAGAGAGAGAGAGAGAGAGAGAGAGAGAGAGAGAGAGAGAGAGAGAGAGAGAGAGAACTCTTGACAACTAGAGAGCACCAGTTTCTCAAAGGTTACAACTGGAACAAAATTATAACCCTTACACATTTAAACGACTGTTGAGGATTTTCTCTCTCACCCTTCCTACTTCCGTCTTTTCTAAACAGTATTGTAAGTATTTTGCTCTAAAACGGAGACTTATTGTGTCAGTTTCATCTTTGCAGTTTCCCATTACCCATTTAGTACCCATTAAGAGCATTGTAATTAAATGCCTCCTGAAGAGACTTGCTGAAAGATAAAGTTCACATAGTCAAACTTATTATATTGCCCTCGTCTGTAAGTTTATCTTGCCAAGTAAGTTTATATATATATATTATATATATATATATATATATATATATATATATATATATATATATATATATATATATATATATATATATATATATATATATATATATATATTATATATATATATATATATATATATATATATAATGCTTATAGTCACTATAGCGCATGATTTGTTTATCATATGTTAGCGCAAGTGAGGAAATGAGAGACGGGGTGGAGGTTTTGACCGGTTTCGACTTATGTTTCCAAGCCATTGACGTCATTGGCTTGGAAATAAAGTCGACACCTGTCTCTCATTTTTTCATCTGTGGTAATATGTTTTATGTTTATTTATATATATATATATATATATATATATATATATATATATATATATATATATATATATATGAAACTGACGAAATGAATGAAATAGTGAAAGAGGATGTCGTGTCATTTGTCCTAGAGCTGAAAGTCTCTACATTGAATTTGAATCATAACTATCAGTAGTAAAATTATTCTATAACTTCATATTCACCATGCCTGCTGTATGTAATACTCACTCTCTTTCTCCTTTCACGCATACGTTCGTGGATGTCAGCATATATTAATATGTTTAGCAGTACTGTAAATATATAGGTTGTTCGCTTAATTAAATGAACTAGAGGAAAGTTAATTTCAGGGTTGGTGATTTTTTTATTTTAGAAAATCAGTGATTTATTTGATTTTTTTCATTTATTTGATTTTTTTATTTATTTGTTTTTTTTTATTTGTTAGATGTTTTTCCCTCAAAATATCTTTTAAGACATAATTACTTTTGATTTATCTTTTAGGCTTCCAGTTCTGGCCTAAAGTATGTACTTGCAGTTTTTTTACATCAAAATAAATAGATGCAGCACAGTTATGCTTAAGTTTTTATTATCATCCAAACCATATTTTCCGATTTGTTTACTTTCAAATTGAAGAAAATGGAAAAATAAAGAATAAAAAAATCATTATTTTTTCTAATGAAAAAATCAATGATTTAATCACTTCCTTAAATCAGTTTGATTTAATCATTGCCAACCCTGGTTCATTTTATTAATTTTGTTTTAATGTTATTTGGTTGAGAAGCACAGTAAGTTGTGTATTGTTTGCGTGACCATGTACAAGGTTTCTGATACAATTATACCGTAACTAAGGTGTTTAGTATTTACATGACTTTGCAAAACTGCTTTCATACCGAGCAGTTTACAAATATCGCCGGTGTTTAATTTCCTTTTTTTATTATACTTCCTGACTCTTGAAGGTCTCCTGGCTGTTACTCACAAGAATTATCCTTGCGGATCTCATCCACTTCCCACCGGAAAAGAAAAAGCAAAAGGTTGAAGAAAAATGTAAGGACATAGGGGAGGGTAAAAGAGAGAGAGAGAGAGAGAGAGACCTGCGGTGGCGAGGTTCTTCTGCCTGAGTTGATGGGTCAGGCCAGTTTAAGGATGAAATCAGGAGCAGATGGGATATGGCCAACCGGCCGCATATACCTTCATTCAATCTCTATATTCTTCAGGCGCCATTTTTTTACCTATCGGTCTTCATGTTTCTTCATCGCGTGATTTTATTTTTCCATAAAGAATCTTGTCGTAGTAATACATTCGTGTTGTGTGAGGTAACAGTTCTGAAGTCATATTCTTTTCCGTTCGTTTACGTATAAATGAGGTTACGTTCTTCTCATTTTGCAGTCATTGTCTTCGTTTTGAGATCAGAGAGAACGACACCGGCGGACGAAACATTCAGGAAGAAGCATGGCGACGTCTAGAGCGAATCTTTGTGGGCCGGATCCTGAGGTCATTTCTGACTGGCCATAAGATTACACACTCCATTTCGTGGCCATCCTAATTGATTCCGGACTTTGACAAGATTATGGGGCGATATCGGCCGGGAGTCACTTAGCGGAAGATTGCTGGAACACCGGAAGGCCCCGAAGACAGCGTCACTAAGACGGGGTAAAACCCCCGTTGACAATCGGGAACGCCCTCGACGATGTCATTACAGCCATTATCATCTCCTGAAGGGAGACACCTGGGAATTACCGTGGGGATGGACGCGTTCCTCCCCCAGTCATTAGTGTCTGCTTAGGGAAATATGTGATAGGAGTGTGGAAAGGAAGGATTACTGGTTGCTGAGGATACTTAGGACCCGAGAAGTGGGTGCGATGATGATTGTTCGCAGAAGAGAAACTGCGGAAATAAATACGTTCTTGCACACACACACATACACACACGTACACTAACGTATGCTTGCGTAGACATGCTCGGAAGAGACTCAAGGCAAGTAGACGATCTGCTGTCTTGAAAGACCAAGATTGAAATCAGTGATACAAAGTGAGTGGTGAATGATATATATACACAAAAATGAATGAATAGAACGTAGTATACAGACCGCTGCTATGGAAATAGTTTTATGTTAAATTCGGTAGCTCTACTTTAGTGCAAAAGTAGAAGTTGTCAAAGAAAATGAGTTACCCCGAGTTGTTAGCTGAAAATATTTTATTTTAGTTAATGTTGCTCGTATTCATTTTTATGCAATGAATTTTTCCTTTTAAGGAGAAATACCTATGATCTTCATGCATTCTTAATTGATTATTAAGTAACTTTTAAACTGTTACCTTACCAGCGGAGCTGGAATGAGGTTGTTTTAACACGTGAGCTGTTGCTGAAAGGAATTTCCAACACTGACTTGACTGAAGTCGATGAAACCCTGCTTATACAGTCCGCAGGTGCTCACCTTAAGATGATCTTCGTAGGGGGTTGGTGCCGTCAGTGCACCCCGTGCGGTGCGCTGTAGGCATTACTTAAGGTTCTGTGTAGTGCGCCTTCGGCCCTTAGCTGCAACCCCTTTCCTTTTCCTGTATCTCCGTTCATATTGTCTTTCTTCCATCTTACTTCCCACCCTCTCCTAACAATTGATTCATAGTGCAACTGCGAGGTTTACCTCCAGTTACACCTTTGTAACCTTATATATACTATCAATTTCCATTTCAGCGCTGAATGACCTCATAGGTCCCATGGCCTAAATTCTATATTCAATTCAACCTTGAGATGATTAACTTCGCGAAAAATCAGCTCAAGTTAATGATTTTGATTTGTTACCACTGATATCATGTCTCAGGTGAAGATACATTTTTAGAAAAAATCATCTCGAGGAAGTCTCCGAAACTGACAGTTTTCTTCACCTTCCTTTGAGTGATCGTAATTCACGCCGTAATAATCGTGCTGGTTTGTGTGTTTTTCTTTTTTTACCTGTTAGTGTAGGTTGGATT
>NC_061089.1:56560942-56623442 GCF_015104395.2 Macrobrachium nipponense
GTTACTTATACAATCAATGAATTTCGTTTCGTTCATTAAGTGTATCAGTTTTAAATTCTTTGTATCACAGAGGACTTATAAATACACAACTAGAAATTCGCACCGAATTTCTAGTTGTGTATTTATAAGTACCACTAATTTACACTAAATTTCTATTTGTGTTTATTAGTACCACTAATTTACATTGAATTTCTATTTGTGTGTTTATCAGTACCACTTATTTACACTGAATATCTATTCGTGATTGAGTTTATCAATGCGAGCAATTTACTACCTTAAGGATATAACGACTATGAACACAGTTGTAGGACCTTCTTCTGTGTCTGCATATCAGCATCATTTTCCCGAGGACCTCCTCGCGTTTTCCCAGCCAGCTTTCTCCGACTCGGGACCGCCGAACTAAGCTGAATAGGCTCAAAGACCTGTCTGGAAATACACCTAACAAGAGAGAAACACGCTTTATTCTGTTACAGTCTTTTCTCTTTTTCTCCTTTTGGGGGCCACTGTAAAGGGGACAGCGAAGAAGAGGAAGGGCAAAGGGAACTAGATCTAATTCAGGAGCTCTCTCTCCCCTTCGATGGTCTCTGGCTCTCGACACTAGACCCTTTTATGCCCTTTTGTCCCAGTTCCCTTCCTCCCCGTTCCTTGGCTGCGCTCCTGTCAAAGATTTCTCGCGCTCGCTCGCCCCTTCCTGGAATTTTAATCATTGGAAATATTGGCAACTTCGTCATTTATCGCGCTAACATCATCGATGCGAGTTTCTAAAGGGATGGGAAAAGTTTAACCCTAAAGTCTGAGAACAGTTCATCATGTCGATGATAAATAGCGTTAATGACGACAGTTCTCTGTTGACGAAATATGGTGTTACCTAAATGTTTAAGTTTGGTGCAGCTTAAAGGACATAAGAATCAGTACTTTACATAAAACCCCAAGTGCGAAAATTCTATACATCAGCTTCCTCCTTTGAGATCAGACCTGTTAGAAGATAAAGGTAAAGAGTCAAGGAACAAGAATGGTCTTCGCTCTTAAGTGAGCTGCTAGGTTTCAGAATCTGAGAAAACTTAAGCAAGAAATCTCATAGCCAAACGAGAGAAGAGAGCAAAGTTGTCCTCGATACCTAGACGCGTGTTGGAACACAGCTATATGCGTATGTTTGTGTGTACATTAAGAGATGCTGGTGTATATATGCATAATTATATATATATATATATATATATATATATATATATATATATATATATATATATATATATAAATACAGGTAGAAGCCACGAAGGAAAGTGAATCTATAGAGTAGCTGCAAGATCTTTCTACTCAACGTCCCTTACACAGCAGACTGCTAAGTAAAGGACGTTAGGTGGAAAGATCTTGCAGATACCCCATTGTTTCACTTATCTTCGTGGGCTTTTACCTTTATTTGTATCTTCATCACGTTTCAAACGTTCGTGATTCAGTTTTATATATATATATGTATATATATATATATATATATATATATATATATATACACATACTATATACATACATACATACATACATCCCTCCCCACGCACAGATGGACACACAGACACATATACATATATACATGCATACATTATGTGGTGTGTATTAGAGTAACGTTTGCATGTGTACTAATAACTGGATGTTTGGACGCCGATTTAATAAATCAGTCAGTAATGTATGACTTAAAGCAGGCGGTTATATGCTTGCTAAGTTAACTAGAGAAATATAAAAAATATAAAGATAAAGAAAATCTTATATATATATGAGAATGGAAGAAAATTAGGAAACAATGAGAAAAATGATGAGAGAAAGAAAGAAAATTATGAAGCAGAAAGAGAAATATCATGAGAGAAGGAAAGATAGTAGACAGAATAAAAAATATAATGAGAGAAAGAATGAGAGAGACGGAACAGAATGAGAAATATAATGAGAGAAAGGAAGAAAATTAGGCAACAATGAGAAATATGACGAGAGAAAGAAAGATATGAGATAGAATAAAAAATAAGATAAGAGAAAGAAAGTCAGGAGACAGAATGAGAAATATGAAATGAGTAAGATTGAAGAATGAGGAAATATAATGAGAGAAAAATGAAAGAGGGGGAACAGAGTGAAAAATATAATGAAAGAAAGGAAGGAAATTAGGGGACAGAATGAGAGATATGATGAGAGAAAAAAATCATGGGAGACAGAATAAAAAAAAAATAAAATGAAAGAAAGAGTCAGGAGACAGCAAGTCTGGAAACGGAATAAGAAATATGATGAGAGAAAGAAATAAAGATAGGATAGAGAATGAGGAAAAGAAAGGAAGGTAGGAGACAAAATAAGAATTATGATGAGAGAAAAAAGAAAAGTAGGAGACAATAAGAAATGTGATGAGAAAAAGAAAGAAAGAAAGATAGGGGAAGGATGAGAGGAAGAAAGATAGGAGACAGAATAAGAACCAAGAGAGAAAGAATTAATGACGTTAGATTGAATAAGAAATAGTATTAGAAAAAGAAAGAAAGATAGGATACATTGAGAAATATGATAAGGGAAAGAAAGATAGGAGACAGAATAAAAAATGCTGTGAGAGAAGGAAAGAAAGATAGGAGACAGAGAATGATAATTGTGATGAGAGAAAGAAAGGTAGGAAAGAGAATAATGAATATGATGAGTTAAAGAATGAAAGATAGGCGTGTGAATAAGAAATATGTCGAGGGAAACATTGAAGGATGGGAAACATTGAGAAATATGATAAGAGAAAAAATTCTATGAGAGAAGGAAAGAAAAATAGGAGACAATGAGAAATATGATAAGGGAAAGAAAGATAAGAGACAGAATAAGAAATGACAAGAATGACTATGATAGAAGGAAAGAAAGAGAAGAGACGGAGAAGGAGAAATATGATTGAGTTCTAGTTCGAACGGGCGATGACGTGATCAGGCCCATTATAAATGGACGTGAAGTCTTCTTCCCTTACAGCTCCAGTTCCTTGACACATGCCTTAATCTCGTCCGTGTCATTAGGGGGGTGTCACCTTCAGACGGGTGTCCGGTCCCTAATACGCCTACTCTCCCTAATATAACCATGCCCACTGACACCTCTGAGGAGTGGCTGTGGGGATTTCGGAACTGAGAGATTTGTATATTTGGGTTTTTGTCACTAGTCGTGGGTGGGATTAATCAGAAAATAGTAGTATTTTGAATTTGTTGAAGAAGGCGATCCTCATGAAGCTATGATGTGCAATAATTAGTAATTCTTATACTTATACTCATATAATGATGTAAGGGGTGATTTTCAATTCTGTTAAATTCTGCAGGATTTTCGTTTGAATTGGATTCCAGGTAATTTTAGCAGATTTTGGGTCATTTGCGTCGTTGACCACAGCTGTTGATTTACACAATTCTGTCAATTAGTCGGTCAAAGTGTTATAGGTTGTATGTTTAGATTATATATTTATATATATATATACATATATATATATATATATATATAAATGTATATATATATAATATATATATATATATAATATATATATATATATATATATATATACTATATGCTTTCTGCTGAATTTCGGGATCACAGGAGGGAAACTGTGTTGAGTACGGAGAAAGAAAATAAAAAAAAGTGATTTATAAAACAGGAAAAAATGCAAAATGTATAAGGTAAAAAAAATTAAGAAATTAAAGCTTGATTGTGACTGACTGACAGCTCCTAGTGGGAAATGGCTTTCTCTCTCTCTCTCTCTCTCTCCCTATATATATATATAATTATATATATATAATATATAATATATATATATATAATATATATATATATATATAGGGAGATGAGAGAGAGAGAGATAGAGAGAAAGCCATTTCCCATTAGGAGCTGTCAGTCACTGTCACATTCAAACTTTAATTTTTTAATTATATACTTATATTTTTTTTACTCTATACATTTGGGATCTTTTCCTGTTTTATAAATAACTTTTTTATATTCTTTCCCCACACTCAACAGTTTCCCTCCTGTGATCCCGAAATTCAACAGAAAGCATATAGTATATGTATACACACACACACACACACACATATATATATATATATATATATATATATATATATATATATATATATATATATATATATATATATATATATATATGTGTGTGTATGTATGTATGTATAATCTAAAGATACAACCTATAAAACTTTGACCGACTAATTGAGAGAATTATGTAAATCAACAGCTGTGGTCAACGACGCAAATGACCCCAAATATGCTAAAATTACCTTGGATCCAATCAAAGGAAAATCCTGCAGAATTTAGGGGGACCGCCTCAGTTGGGAGTCCTGAAATACGACAATTTTGAGGTCGGTGGGCGAAATCGAGTTTTACTCATTTCTGGTAACATTGATGTGTGCCACAGCCAGGCGTAAAATATTAGTGCTCTAGCTAACCTGTAAGTGGGTCAAAAATGATTTTTTGTGATAGTATCTGCAATGAAAATATCACGAAAAATACGATGTTTTGATATCCTTTCGTTCCGTTGCGTTTTACATAAATTTTCCATAGGTAATCATATTTGTTGTACGACATTTTTCCCATCCTACGCTTTCTGAAGCGGAAAGGCAGGAGCAGTGTTGCCACACGTACGATAATTGTCGTACATGTACGATAAAAACGGCCTGGTACGATGTACGATAGCATTTTCCATAATCGTACGGTTTGTACGATAATTCTAAGGTGTTGATAAGTATATAATTACAAATGTAAGTGGTCGGTGAACTCCTCCATGAAACAGGCTAATTTCTAAAAATAAATAAATAAAAAACGATTTCAGAGTCCGTGCATGGCTTTCCGCCGCTTGTCTCCAATTGTAACGTGGTTCAAAGCTATTGGAACTATGGTAAAAATTATGAATTGACAGTGAGGATTTAAACCAAAGACAAAGAAAACTATTGAGTTTAATAAGTGAAATTATAGATGTTGAGCTGCCGTTTCTCGTCTTGAGAGGAAATCACCCAAAAAGCTGTCTTCGGATGTATGCACCACTTCCTCTCCACAGTAACTCATCTACCATATGTAAAGGACCGAAAATAATAAAAAAGAATATACACCTCTTGAAAAGAATCAATTTAACGTAAGAAATTAATCGACAAATTTAACGAGAAGGGAAAGAAATTCAGCAAGCTAGCTTCGTGAAAACGTAAATTTCGTAAATGAGCACTCGTTATTAAATAAGAAACAATATATTTGAATTACGTTCGTAGTTAATCTTAGTCAAAATGAAACTCTACTGGTTTATAAACCAAAGACACAAGTATAATGGTAATTATGATAAAATTATAATGGATAAAAATCCTTTACTTTAATTTTTTCGACGTGTTGGCGACCATAATTTAAACTATAATAAGCGTAAATTAATCTAAGAAACAGATAAATCCTTTTGAGCCTGCATAAGGTCTCTCAACTGACTTTCGTTTCTTTAGATCCTGGTCTTTCGTGGTTAGATGATAAGTCCAGTTACTCGTGTTGCCTCTCTCCGAACATGAAATCCTATCGCTCGGCCTAGGTGGAGTTTTATCGCTCCATGACACTTGAAAACTTCAGGGTAAAAAAAAATGTCAGAAAATCTCAAAGGTTTGGTGCGACTCCGCTCCGGACTGCTTTCTGTGCTGGTCTCTGGACTGGAATCCTGACTCTCCCCCGCTGGAAAAACTGTCCTACTGCAATCTGCCTCTGGCCTGGATTCTGAACCGCTGAATATAAATACTCAAAAGGCAGAGTGAGTGGATATTTAACTGTCAAACAGTCAGTTTCAAGAACTATTCAGGCTCAATAGTAAGCAATGTCGCAAATTATCCTATAACCATAAAACAAATTACCATTAAACAAATACCCATAGTTCCAACCACCACCAAAGTAAACAAAAGACATAATGTACTTTCCAGTACAAACAGAAATATACGAAAAGCATAAAGATATTTCTTTACAGGAACAGTGGGAGGCACTGAAGATATTTTTCTCGAAGTGGTTCGCTGAGAAACTATTAGCAACAGAGTTGATTATCAACTCCCTTCATGATCCTTTCATGAAGTTATATTTCATGTTCCTTGACTGGCTTCTTCCAAAGTTTACAGAGTTTCCAGTTAGATAAAGCAGTGATAACAGTTCTCCATGATAAAGTGTCCATGTTATTCAGAGACCTTCTTCTCTCATTTATGGACAGGACCTATGAAATGAAAACTGATGTAGATACTGTAAATCCTGAAAGACATGACAGGCATCTTAGTGACAGCCAAATGTATGTACCTAGGAGTTATGCAGGGATTAAAAAACCCCTCCATACAGGAAAAGAAAGCTCAACAGCAGGAGTTTTTTCAGAGGTGTAGAAGTTTCCTTGTAGTGGCATGCACAGAAATAAAGAAGAGGTATAATTTCAATGATGGTGTCCTGTCAAAGTTAAACTGTCTCTGTCCAAAAAATGCCCTCTCATCAGAATTCAGAGAAGAATCCCCTCCCCTCTTGCATCTGAGCTTCCCCTGATTGTACCCCCAGATGACCACTCACTACTTCAAAAGCTGGATAATCAATGGAGAATGTTTCCCATATTGCAACATGAACTTAAACATCTCGTTAATGAATCACCTGATAAGTTCTGGGGAGAAGTGTCCCAAAAAGAGTATAGCTTTTCAGACCTAGCCAATTTTGCTCTAACTGCTCTTTGCTTGCCGCACTCTAATGCTGAGTGCGAACGAGTGTTCAGTAAAGTTAACCTCTTTAAAACTAAACAAAGAAGCAGACCGAAAACAAGGACAGTTAATGGGGCTCTTCTTTCTGCTAGTTGCACGTTTATCATGTTCAGCTGGTGAGTCTCCACCTATAACTATCATCCAGATATGGATAAGCAAAATCATAAAAAGCTAACAAGTGGGAAATGAACTTCTGAAATATTGCAGGAGCAGAATGGATACCAAATGGTAACCGTAAATATCTATATAGACCCAAATGTGTGTTAAGTACCAAATATTTACGGTCTTCTGGAGCAACTTCCGTTTGCAAATATACATTCTTGAGATCAAGTCTGGTATAATACTTATATCCAGACACATTGGAAATTAATTCTGACATATTAGGTAATGGGAATTTAGATTCATGAAGAATTTCATTTATTTTACGAATATCCCCACAAACCCTAAGGGATCCATTCTGCTTCCTGACAGTAACAATTGGCGAGGCATAATCTGAGAATTCTACTCTTTCTATAATCTTATTTTTTTCAAGCTCTTGCAGCGCACTCTCAACCTCACTGCGTAACATCAGTGGCACCGTGCGGACCTTCTGAAAAACAGGAACATGACCAACTTTAGGATACAATCGGGCTTGAAAGTTCTTAATAGGTTTCAAACTATCTACATTATAGTTTTCCACAAAATCTGTTATATTTAACTGATGGACATTAATTAAATTGCACTTATCTATTAAATTCCTTTCAATCAAGTTATTTGGGGAGTCTGACCCAACAATTGTGAATTCAACGTCTGAATGATTTTGCTATTTTTATTGAAACTTTGAAACTTTGACCTTCCCAAATACTTTGATTGGTACTTGGTTATAACCCTGCAATTTAGTTCTACAGTTCAGTAATGTCCAATTTAACTTCTTGAAATCATCATATTTTAATGTAGAAATAGCTGAATCGGTGTCAATTTCAAATAAAAATGGCTTATGATTCAATTGACAACTAACAACATAAGGTTGAACAGAACTCTTGTTTACTATACATCTCAAATCAAGTGACTCTTCATCATTGGATTCCTCTTCTTGGAATATAACTTGATGAGTCTTCTTCAAGTGGGGTTTCGTCGTTGGCGGCGCTCTTGTGAAAACTAACCTGAAGCTGCTGTACAAGCCTAAGAAGACAATTGTCATAACTTAATACTTTCGCGGGCTCAAGGTGGATTAAATACCCACTTCGTGTAAAGTACTCACAGCTTTATTGTTCCTTCACTCCGTTACAGGTGGTATAACTGATGACTTATGCATAGCGTTACTCTCTTGATCCTGGCTGCCCTTTTTCGGATCTTGTTTACATGCCGACCTCTTTTTGACGGGGTCCCGCCAGCGTTACAAAGTAGAAAAATAGTAATGTATCTCTATATCAGGGTTGTAACAGCAGCTATATGCAGTATGTATGCTATATTTTTTTTTTTTTTTTTTCAGTTTTAGACATCAAAGGTAGCGTTGGAATTGTTTAACAAGGAAATTCTGAAATGTCACCCTTGGGGAGATCCGGTCAGGGCGACGCAAACAGAACATAGAAAACAATTATTATTCGATATTAAGTTGAAATAGGCATTTTCTGATAATTCACGGAACGTTCAAAAAGTTGTCATTTATCTCCTATTTTATTAATCACTGACTTCTCATTTTGCCTTAACATGAAAACTGTGTGTGTTTGTGTGTGTGTGTGTGTGTGTGTGTAACAGACTCAATCGGTGGCCGAGGCAAAACACCCTGTTACACTTCTCTACAGAATACATGGGATTTCTGAATGACGAGTCCAGCGCAAATTCATTTTAATAACAATACCAGAAAGCAATCTATCTTTTTATATTTTACCGTAAATGATTTTTCATCACATGATAATATAGAAGCTTCACTTGTATGTGTGTTTACATCTATGGCATTTCAAAAGAAGTCTTGCGGTTTCTGCCGTTTTGTGTGTCGTCCGCCCGACGTCGGTGACGAAGGAAACTTTCATTATAAAGAGACTCCTGTTCTACAACTATTAACGTCAGTAATTTTATTTAATATTGTATGAAAGAGGTGAAGATAACTTTCTACTTATATAATATCAGCAGATTGATCTGAGAACGTAAACTGATGGGATTTCATTTACAAGATGGTTTGTTGAGTGTCTTCAAGACCAAGTAATTTCGCTTAAGTTCCTGCAGCAATTTTACAACTGAAGGATACGGGTATGGTAGAAATCAATTAATTTATATTTTACTGGACATCAGTTGCCTTGTGAATGAAAAGGTATTGGTAGGTCTATATAAATATTCCGCAGCGAGCTAGACTATGGCAGTTGACGTTTTTCTATGCAGTTTTACCTCCTGTTCGTTTCGGGAACAAATGATCAGCGTAAGGCTACTGAAACTCTATAGGCTATATCCCAAAATTGTTGCGGACTACAGCGGATATTGGTAATTTGGTATAGGTATTTTAGGCGGGTGAAAATACAAGAGCGAAATAGGCATACAAGGAGGTATTCTAACATTGCCATGGCAACCTGTAGTATCTGTAGGTTCTGATTCTGAGAAGGGTAGACTTTTTTGGGTTGGGGGGTGGGGAAGTGATACAAGGATATGTTTTAAATGGTCCATGATACTTTAATGAAGGATATTAAAGTCCAGCGTGCACTAGTTAAGTAAGGACCTGGTAACTTAGGCTTGTGTTAGTGGTCTACCAGGCTATGAACTGATACCTAAGGTTTAGTTCAGGTTAGGTAAGGGTAGATTCCCAGCCGATAATTTTTAATGTTAAGTTCCCAAAGTTAGGTTAAGTTGCAGTCCAGGAGGCGGCAAAAAAAGTCTGGCTATGTAAGGCCTTCTGTGCCTTTGACTTGGTTACATTGGGTTGCAACCCTGTTATTTTAATTCACAGTTCCATAAATTAGAGTAGGTTGGGGGGACGCTCATGAGAGCGAATCCTCCTGGTATCCTAAGTTAGGATCCCCTGATAGGTGAAGTAAGTCAATGATTTTTCACCCACCCAAATACCCAGCTTTCCATATAAAAGGGGGAGGGGGGTTTTATTATATAGGAAAAAAAAAACGTATTTTGGCCAAGCCCGACGTGCTAGATATAAGGCGTTTTTTTTTTCCAATTCGTTCAAATGCAAATTTCCTTGTTAATTGTAGCACAGTAATACCTTGATAAAAGAGACAGTCTTCACAGTAATACTTGGATAAAAGGGACGGTCTTCACAATAATACCTGGATAAAAGGGAGAGCCTTCACAGTAATACCTGGATAAAAGGACTGTCACCACAGTAATACCAGGACAAAAGGGAGGGACAGCATAGTAATACCTGGACAGTCACCACATTAATACCTGGTGGTTAAAGGTGACTGACAGCACAGTAATACCTGGATGAAAGGGAGTGTCACCACAGAACACTGGATAAGCGGGACAGTCACTACAATAATACCTGTATCAAAGGGATAGTTGCCACAGCAATACCTGGATAAAAGGGACAGTAATACCTGTCAGTTCACCCCCACAACTGTTAGAAGGGTGAACGTCCACGTGTAAAAAGTAGAACTGTCAGTCGGACCATCGCTCATTTGCCGGAAGAGTGACACAACTCAAAAAATGTGTTTGGAGCTATTGATACCAGCAGATAGCCTCTTCTTTATTCCATATTGTGGTAAAAAATTCATATTTGTATTCGTCATTAAAACAGCTCAGTAAAAGAATCATCTAAATATAAATGGACAGAGAATAGAGAATTTCAACTTCAGATTGCTTTTCTCGAAATATAAAAATTTTCGAGTTAAGACACTCATCTGGCAAATGAGCGAATATATACTCATATCCCAATTTTGATCCTCATTTAACTTTGATGATAAAATTGGTGATATAAGTGAATTATAATCAAGTCTGACGATCTGGTTTGTTTCTTCATTTATCTAATGAATAGAACTCGGTATTAAGAATATTATTATTATTATTATTATTATTATTATTATTATTATTATTATTATTATTATTATTATTATTAGTTATTATTATTATTATCATTATTATTATTATTATTATTATTATTTGTCAATTGTGTAAGTAAAAAATTCCCTTATGTAGTATTATTGCTTAAGATTTGCATAGTCTCATGTCCAATTACCCATTTTGGGAATATTTCGGAACTAGCCATGATTTATTTTTCCCGTGATGCAGCCGAGTCATCACGGAGTTTATTGTTATTTAAACGGAATAGATAAATTGATAAGAGGAGTGACATTTTCTCCTTCGGTTCTAAGTCAAATGGACAATTTCCCGAAGGTCCGGACCTTGAAGGGGAACTTCTGGTTGCATTTCAGATGTTCCATATGTGGTATTATTCCATTTAAGTACCTCAGTGAAAATTTTTTTTGGAAAGGGTAGTTTTCTTATTTTTTACAACCAATTTTCTATTGCACCATGGGCGCAGCCATTTATGTGCGTCTCATCTGTTATGCGTGACGTCATGTCGCGGTATGCTCAAATAGGCGGAACTATTCCACCAGGCGTACCGTCTACACAATTCATGGACGAGAGATATTTTGGTTTATCGAAATATAGCAGGAAAGATTCTGAATTTTAATTATGTCTTGTCTCTTGGTGTTATAAATTGCTGAAATATCTCTCTCTCTCTCTCCTCTCTCTCTACTCACTCCTCTGCTCTCTCTCGTCTTATCTCTCTCTCTCTCTCTCTCTCTCTCTCTCAACTTATTGAATGCAAAGCCTTAAACCTAAATGAAGGAACAAATGAAGAATTACGGACCTTCGGGGCAAGAAAGAAAGAAACAAAGAAAGAGAGAGAGAGAGAGAGAGATCCGAGAGAGACGAGATGAGAAAACGTAGACGAGAGAGAGAGATGAGAGAGAGATTTCAGCAATTTATAACACCAAGAGACAAGACGTAATTAAAATTCAGAAATTTCCTGCTATATTTCGATAAACCAAAATATCTCTCGTGGAATATAGAAAATCAACGAAAAATCGAGAGTGAGAGAGAGGAGAATATATGAACTGGATACTTCAGATATGGATTTCAGTTTGAAGAAAACGTGGCCTTACCTGGCCTTGGCAGCAGCTGTTATTAGGACGTTTTCGTCCAGATGTTGTTGGAAATCCGGAAGAATAGTGATGTTGTTTGGTGTGGGTGCCTATTCGCTGGCGAGATTTCTCTCCTGACTGATGATGATGGAGCTGAACAGCCTAAGGAATAGGAACTGAACGAGAGAATTGCGGCCTTGCGAGACGCCATCCAGTACCAGAGAGAGCAGCGCCTGCACTCGGACAGGACAATAATTCTTCAGCTACAACAGAGGCTCGACTACCAAGATGAGACGCAGAAGGCGGGCGGAACGCGTTCGTTTGATCCAGATCACTCAGGAGGTGTTGCAACAGCAGGCCTTGCAAGAGAGGGCCCACTCGCTCGAAGCTGGAACGATAAAGAGAAGAGGGAGAAACGGCAGCTGGAAGACAAGATGGTCAAGGTGGCCGAAGAAAACCAGCATCTGAAGAACAACGTGAAGGAAATTGGTCAGAGGAACGATGCCCTTTGTGAGAGGATAAGGGAACTGTCTGGGCAATGGCCAGACGCAAACTGCCTGCTTGAGGGGCTCGAGAAACTCCTACGACAGAAGGAGAAAGACGTGCAGCTAAAGATGGCAGACGCGGCGCGGATAGCGAGGCTCATCCAGAAACAAAAAGACTCAACCGAAAAGTGAGAATCCGACAGGAAAGACTGGAGCTGAGGTTGGAGCGCCTGCAGAAGGACTTGGAGGACGTGTTGGAAGGAAAAGTGTGGACTCCAGTGTGAAGTTGAGACAGCGAAACTCAAGAGGAACGAGCTGGCATGCCTTCTAGAGGAAGGAAATGGTGGCCTGTAGTCGCTGGAGAAGAAGGCCGGTGTCCAGAGCGAACGGAACGACCAGATGGATGATGAGGTTGGATGGCTGCGAGGAGCGAAGGAGAAAATGGTGTCCAATTTGAAGAAGCTCCAGGAGATATAAAGACGAATGGAGGAGAGCAAGTGAAAACTGCAGAAGATTCTGTCGATCTTCAAGAAATGGCGTGATGAAGACTGCACTGGCCTCACTGAGACGGATAAGATGTGGAAATTTTGAGGAGGATGTTTATTGAATGGAAAATTTGATGTTTATTTTGTAATAATTTCTTTTGTTAATCCTTGAAGGAAAATGAACTAGAAGAGAAATAAATATGTTAAAATGTTTTCTTAGAGTTTCATTGATTTGTGAATAGAAAAGAAGAGCGGGGGAATATAGAAAGGGTGAAGAAAATAAGGGGATTCGTGTAAGTGCCGGGAAAAGAAACAGGATTAGGAGAAGCCCCAAGAAAATTGAGAGGATTCAGTAGGATAGGTGGAGGTGCCAAGAGAAGAAAGAGAGGATTCAGTAGGATTCGTGGAGTGCAAGGAAAAGAACTACAAGATTCAGAGAATCCCCAGAAGAATTGAGAGGATGCAGTGGCATATTCTGATTCTAAGGAACAGAATAGCTATGACATTGTTCAGGGAGTGGCGGGCGAGGCTCGCCACTGGTCCAGGGAGGGCGGGGGGTGGGGGCCGATCCCGGCCAATGGTCCCGGGTACGGGCGCAGCGGCAGGCGTCGCCGTGCGGTTCCGGGACGGTTGCCCCGGGCCAGGCGTCCGCCCTGGGTCCCTGGGACGGGCGGGCAGGCGATCCGCCGGCAGGGTCCCCGGGACGGGCGGGCAGGCGTCCGCCCCTGGTCCCCGGGTACGGGCCCGGGCAGGCGGGTCCGGGCCCATGGTCACGGGACGGGCCGGGCCAGGCGGGTCCCGGGACGCGGGTCCCCGGGCCGGCGCGGGCAGAGGCTCGTCCGCCGCGGGTTCCCGGGAAGGGCTGGCAGGGCGGGGCCAGCCGGCGTGGTTTCCCGGGACGGGAGGTCAGGGGCCCGTCCGGCCACGGGCGGGGGCAGGGCGTCCGCCCCTGGGTCCCGGGACGGGCGGGCCAGGCATACGCCCCTGGGTCCGGGACGGGCGGGAGGGCCGCCCCTGGTTTCCCGCCCGGGTAACGGGCGGGCAGGCGTCTGGCCCTGGGTCCCGGGCGGCGGGCCAGGCCCCGGTTTCCCCGGGCCATGGGTCCCGGGACGGGTCGGGCAGGCGTCCGCCCGGCCCCGTTACCGGGACGGGCGGGCAGGCGTCCCGCCCCGCGGTCCCGGGAACGGGCGGGGCAGGCGGGGTCCCGCCCCGGGTCCCGGGACGGCGGGCAGGGTCCGCCCCTGGGTTCCCGGGAACGGGCGGCAGGGCTGTCCGCCCCGGTTCCCGGGACGAGGAGGGCCAGGCCCCGTCCGCCCCGGTTCCCTCTTCCCAGGGACGGGCGGGGCAGGCGTCCGCCCCGCGGTCCCGGGACGGGCCCCCGGGCAGGGGTCCGGCCCCTGGTCCCGGGTACGGGGGTCCAGTCGGGTCCCGGGACCCTGGGTCCCGGGGACGGGCGCCGAGCAGGGCTACCCGGGACTCGGGTCCCGGGCGGGCGGGGGCAGTTGGCCGTCCGCCGCCGGTGGGTCCCGGACGGGCGGGCCCGGAGGCGTCCGAAGGGCGGGGTCCCGGGGACGGGCGGGCAGGCCACGTCCTGCCGCGGGTCCCGGGAACTGGGCGGGCAGGCGTCCGCCCCGCGGGTTTCCCGGGACGGGCGGGGCAGGGCGTCGGACCCCGTCCCGGGACCTGGTCCCGGGCCGGGCGTCCGCCCCTGGTCCCGGGACTGGGCTGGGTCCGGGCCATGGTCCCGGGACCGTGCCCCTGGGGGGGTTGGGGGGGTGTGGTTGGCCCGGTTGGGCACGTTTCCGCCCGGTCCCGGGCGGGCGTTGGCGGTGCGACCGCCCCTGGTCCCGAGGGACGGTAGGGGGCCGGGCTGGGCCGTCCGGCCCCTGGTCCCGGGACGGGCGGGCAGGGCGGGCGTCGCCGTCCCTGGTCCCGGGACAGGGCGGGCGGTGCAGTCCGCCCCTGGTTCACCCGGGACGGGCGGGTTCGGAGTCCGCCCCTGGTCACCCGGGAAGGGCGGGCGGGCGTCCGTCCCTGGTCCCGGGGACGGGACGGGAGCGGGCGTTCCGCCACTGGGTCCCGGGGACGGGCGGGCAGGCGTTCCGCCGCGGGGTCCCGGGACGGGACGGAGGGCAGGAGTCCGCCGCAGGTCCGGGGGGGACGGGCGGGCAGGCGTCCGCCGCGGGTCCCGGACGGAGGGGCGGGCAGGCGTCCGCCGCCGGGTCCCGGGACGGGGCGGGCAGGCGTCCGCCGCGGGTCCCGGGACGGGCGGGCAGGCGTCCGCCCCGGGGGGTCCCGGGACGGGCGGGCAGGCGTCCGTTTCCCACTGTTTACCGGGACGGGCGGGTTTCAGGCGGTACCCGCCCGCCCCGGTTCCGGGACGGGCGGGGGCAGGCGTCCGACCCCCCCGGTTCCCGGGACGGGAGCGGGCAGCGTCGCCCCATCCCGGGACGGGCGGGCAAAAGGGGTGGGGCCGCCCCTGGGTCCCGGGACGGGCGGGGCAGTCGTCCGCCCCTGGTCCCCGGGCCACGGGGAACGGGCAGGCGTCCGCCGCGGTCCCGGGCGACGGGTTCGGGCAGGCGTCCGCAGCGGGGTCCCGGGACGGGCGTCCGGGCGTCCGCCGGGAGTCCCGGGTCCGGGCCCCTGGAGGGGACGGGGCAGGGCGTCCGCCCCGCCCGCGGTCCACCCGGGACGGGACGGGCGGGAGGCGTCCGCCCCTCCCGGTCCCGGGGACTGGCGGGCGGGCGTCCGGCCCTGGTCCCCGGGCGGCGCGTCCGCTGGTCCCACTGGGCCCGTGCGCCCCCCCCCGCGGGCGTTCCGCCCCTGGGTCCCGGGAGGGCGGGCGGCGGGCGTCCGCCCCTGGTCCCGGGACGGGCGGGCGGGCCGCGTCCGCCCCTGGTCCCGGGCAGGGCGGGTGGGCTGGGTGGGCGTCCGCCCCTGTCCCGGGAAGGGCGGGCGGGGGGGGCGTCCGTCCCTGGTCCCGGGACGGCGCGTTCGTCCGCCCCGGTCCCCGGGACCGGGCGGGGCGGGCCGCGCCGTGTCCCCAAGGGAAGGGACGGGCGGAGCGGGCGTCCGCCCTGGTCCCGGGACGGGCGGGTGGGCGTCCGACCTGGTCCGGGAAGGGCGGGCGGCGGAGTTTACCGTCACTGGTCAAGGGAAGGGCATGGGCGGGCGTCACGCCCCGAGGTTCCCGGGACGGTGGCGGGCGGGCCGTCCGCCCCTTGTCCCGGGAAGGCGCGGCGGGAGTCCGTTAATGGTCCGGGAAGGCTGTGGGCGGTGCCGTCCGCCCTTTTCCTGTCCCGGGACGGGCGGGCAGGCAGGTCCCGCCCCGTTGGTCCCGGGACGGCGTACCGCCTGCGGGTCCCGGGACGGGCGGTGGGGCGTCCGCCCATGGTCCTGGGACGGGTGGTGCGGCGTCCGACCCTTGTCCCGGGACAGGGTGGGCGGTGCGTCCGCCCTGGTCCCGGGACGGGCGGGCGGCGCGTTCCGCCCTGGTCCGGCCACGGTCGGGCGGGCGGTCCGACCCTGGTCCCGGGAAAGGCGGGCGGGCGTCCGCGTGGGTCCCGGGACGGGGCGGGCGGGCGTCCGTCCCTGGTCCCGAGAACAGTGGCGGGGCGGGCATCCGCCACGGGTCCCAGGACGGGCGGGCAGGCGTCCGCCCCGGGTCCCGGGACCGGCGGGCAGGCGTCCGCCCCTGGTCCTAGGACGGGCGGGCAGGCGTCCGCCCCTGGTCCCGGGACGGGCGGGCAGGCGTCAGCTGTGTGTCCCGGGACGGGCGGGCAGGCGTCTGCCCCTGGTCCTGGGACTGGAGGGCAGGCGTCCGCCACGGGTTCCGGGACGGGCGGGCAGGCGTCCGCCACTGGTCCCGGGACGGGCGGGAAGGCGTCCGCCGCCGCGGGTTCCCCGGGACGGGCGGGCAGGCGTCCGCTTTGGTCCCGGGAACGGGCGTCAGGCGTCCACCCTGGTCCCTGGAAGGGCGTGGCAGGCGTCCTGCCCCTGGTCCCGGGAAGGGCGGGCAGGCATCCGTGGAGCGGGGCAGGCGCCGGCCTGGTCCCGCCCCCGTACGGGACGGGCGGTCAGGCGTCCGCCTCTGGTCCCGGGATGGGCGGGAGGAGAAGCTCTGCACAAACACATTAGTAACCCGCATACCTTTGACGTAACTACATCGTTCACTTTTGAGCCCGAGTTGTCAAGTACCCTTAATATCTAAGTCCGTTTTTTCTTTTTTATTCATCAAAATGCCAAGGAAGAGGCAGTCAAGAAAGCGTACATTAGCTACAGAAAGGTTGAAAAAAAGACTTAGAAAGATAACAAGAAAGAACACCAAGATGAAGCATGTGTATTCATCACCTCCCAGGCCTGGCTGGCGACAATGAGTGGTGTCGTGCCTCATGATACCCACCCGGGGGGTGGGGAGGGGCGGGTTTAATATAGCTTTTTAAAGTGGGGGGACCAGATACCATAGAAGTATGCTGTTAAAATAAGAAAATCAAGCTTAAATAAATTTTTATATTGATGCCTATGCGGTTTTCACTGAGAATTTCATTACGCAAACTTTAACACGCGATATCTCAAAACTATGTTTTTTCAGTATAGGTGGGTCGTTTTAAAACCCTAAGGCTTTTTTATTTGTTGTTCCTATTTTCAAAATTCAATACCCATTGAAATCCTTGCTAAATTCTACATCGAAAGAATTGGAAGAATATCCTAATTATTCCAATTTCATATTTTTTATGAATTTTTTGAATTAAGTAATTGAATAAAAAATATAATTTTTATTTATATCAATGAATTTTTTTATTTTATCTATTTTTTTTAATCTTTCTCAATTCATTGGTTAGAGTAACTCTTTGTGAGTATTAATTGCTTTAGTTATTAAAATTTAGTTAAAAACTAAGGAAGCCTTAGGGTTTTAAAGCAATGCATCTAAAAATCGGGAAAAAAATTAATATAAAAAAAAACGAATGAATAGAAATTTATAAAACTTTTTGTAGTAACTTTCCATTAGGTGACTTATAAATGGGTACAACATAATTGCTCCAGGCACATTTTCGATACCCTCGCCCCCCCCAACTGAGGCGGGTCCCCTTAACAGAATTGTAAAATATACTACATACATACATCATATATATATATATATATATATATATATATATATATTATATATATGTGTGTGATATATTTATATACATACATACATACATACATATAACATACATACATCATAAAGAGAGAGAGAGAGAGAGAGAGAGAGAGAGAGAGAGAGAGAGAGAGAGAACGAGAGAGAGAGAGAGAGAGAGAGAGAGAGAGAATCCTGATGCCATCGAAATATGCCAAATAAGGACTTTATGATTATTTTTAGTTGCTTTTAGATCTTTTTCGATTCCGAGGTAAGATAAAAGTAATTATTTATGAACGTGTTACAGAGACCACTGAAACGTTTCAACGATACAAAATACTGTATTATTTGTTACAGAAAAGGACGTTTCAGTATATCAGGGAAATATGCCTGTAAACTTCACTTAGAAGTAGAATTGATCAAATATGTCATAGCGTTCAGTAATATATGAGGTGAAAACGATATTACTATTTAATTTGGTTGCAGAATATTCGAAAGAGACAAAATTGATGCGAAAATGAAGGTCCACATAGGAAACAGCGTGATCAAGATAATTGAAGTGGAAGTGACGTCACATTCAAAGCCGAACCAAGTTTCTTAAGCAGGCTCTCACGACTTTGCAATTGAAGGAGGAACGTCCGAGTTCTGGCGAGGTATTGGCGCCCATTACGAGATCGAGAGGAAGATACGAACCGAAGGTATCAGGCCTAGAATTGATAGACTCAGTGCACACATGGCTGATTCCGGGGCGAATATTGGGGTTAAGTGAAATGCGCGGACGATATAGGGTGACGTAACGGAGGTTGAGTCGCGCGAAGAGCGAAGTGTAATCGTGATTGTGTTTCGTAAAGATTCGTTATTCAAGAATTTTCCTTTTTCTTATTGTAATGCATTTTTAGCTGCAAGCGTTTCCGGCCAGTCGCTACTCAGTATGCATGAATTGATTAATTACGTTATTAACTTGAAAAATAAATAGTTTATTAGTTTAAAAACTAACTAATTTAGAAACTAATGAATTAATTTGTAAACAATTAATTTATAAACTACTTAATTAATTTATAATCCATTTAATTAATTTATAAACCATTTAATTAGTTTGTGAACTAATTAATTAATTTATGAACTAATTAACCATTTAAATAATTTATAAATTAACTAAATTATTTATATACTAATTAATTCATTTACAAACTAATTCATATAGATTAATTAATTAGTTAATCGTTCAATCAGTCAGTTGTAGAATATATTACTTGCCAGTACAAAACTTCGCGGAATATCATTTAATAAATATCGGGAAAGTGCGATATAATACTCCTTCTTGAACAACTTAATAGAGAACCTGTAGCTGACACCAATTTTTCCCCTCACAATTTCCCGTTTCATCTAAAACTCACTTGAGAGGAAACTGGACTTATAAATTATACTTCAACTGCTGAAGTCTGGGAAAAGTCTCTGCAACAGAAGAGTACCTTGAGGTGCACTGTGGGCATTACTTGAGGGTCTTTGCCAGCGTCCTTCGCCCCCCTAGCTGTAGCTTCTTTCATTCCTTTTACTGTACCTCCATTCATATTCTTTCTTCCATCTGACTTTCCACCCTCTCTAACAATTGTTTCCTAGTGCAACGGCGAGGTTTCCCCTCCAACTGTTACACTTTTCAAACCTTAATGTCCTCTTTTCCCTTTCAGAGCTGAATGACCTCATAGGTCCCAGCGCTTGGCCTATGGCCTAAATTCGACATTCTCTTTAGCAATGGTTGTTGGTGCTGCCCCCAACCAGTGGTGACTTTTCTTCAATACATTAACATTTAAAGAGTTAGAATTTGAATTATAATATGGAAAGCCTTCCGCGCGTGCCGCCGTCATTTCTGAATGTTCATTACTGCTCACTGTAACCTTTTGGGAGTCAGTTTCTGTGCCTTGGCCCAAAACAAAATGCCATTCATTTCTGCACCCTAATCTATGCGGTCATGCGAATCGGATCCCATTCTCGAGAATACGGAAAGAATAATGAACTTCTTGGTGAACCGAACCTCAGTGATGAATAGACGTCAATTTCTGCATTTTCTTGTATTATTTATTTATTTATTTATTTTTTGTTTATGTGCATGGGTTTTATTGTGTTATTTTAATTCACCTGTTCTTATCATTGTAGTCATACGATTAGTCCCATTGTACAGAATATCGTTCGATGTAAATCTTAACAAATAATGAAGAATTTAAAAGTTACTTTTAATGATTAACAGTCTAGTATAGTATTGTTTGCAACTGTCTTTTTAAATTTATATTTATATTAATAATTCTTTATGTCAGGCATTTAATCTTCGAATTTAAATGAAAGTGCAGATATACTCACTCTCTTGATTAAATCAGTAACGTAGCAAAATACAAGAAAGAATAATAGACATAACAGGAAACACTTCATAAAAGGAAAATATAACTGGGGAAAATTTGAAACTGAAACCGCACAGATTACAAGCATCCCAGAGACCTTGACCGAATAAGCAAGCTAATTAGGGCAACTCTCGTTACGCTGGGATATGCTGCGTTGGCGAAGAGAATAAAACTGCTTTCGGCTTTGACTGTTTGTTCCGTGTTGGGTGAATAACTGAACACTCTCTCTCGGGGGGTCAACAGAGGTCATCTCTTTAAATCTTACCCTTGTTAGGTTTTAATGGTTAGCAAGGAATTTTATTTTATTTAATGCATGTTTTCCGTCAGAGGCTCCTTGGTCTCCTGGTTTAGTTTGTTAGAAGTTGAATTGTTATGAGGTAAATGATTTCTGATTATTATTTACATTTGCCGGTAGGGGAAGTAGTGACTTCTAGGAAATAATCCTGTAAAATTATAGTGAAGGGAACAAACACGCTAGATGTAACTGTAACTATTGCATATATAATAATAATAAGCAGAATATTATGGAGAGAGAGAGAGAGAGAGAGAGAGAGAGAGAGAGAGAGAGAGATAGCTAATACGCCTATTACACCCAAACGCCATATGTAGCTGTTGAAAATTGAAAATAAAGATAAAATAATATGCAGAATATCATTATATATATATATATATATATATATTATATATATATATATATATATATATATATATATATATATATATATATATATAAAGGTTTTTTGCCACGATGGAAAAAATGAAAAAAGCGAGATAGCCAAGTACTTTCGGTCCTGTTCGGACCCTTTACTGCCTCAGTAAAGGGTCCGAACAGGACCGAAAGTACTTGGCTATCTCGCTTTTTCATTTTTTCCTTCGTGGCAAAAAACCTTTGTTTATACATAGCATCACGTTTTATATACTTCGTGATCAAGTTATTCATATTTATATATATATATATATAAATAGAGAGAGAGAGAGAGAGAGAGAGACTGCATTTCCTATATAAGCTCAAAGATGAAATATATTGGAATAACCAAAAACAGTTTAAGTGAGAGAGAGAGAGAGAGAGAGAGAGAGAGAGAGAGAGAGACACCTAGCTAACTGACTCACGTATATACAACACTCAAACGAGCCGGAGACAAACGAGAGCATTCATTCACTCGGCTAAAGAGAGAAAGAGAGAGATAGAGTTAAAAAAAACGAGAAGTATTCGTACAATCAAGCGTATTAAAACGAGCTCAAAGCGAGGACGGGCTCGTTCGAGACGTCGGAAAGGCCAAACGGGTGTCGTAAAGTCTCCTTCTTTAGAGCGCGACCTGAGATTGTGGTGTGAAGAACGCCACTCGGGGTTACATAGTAATATATGAAAGGCTCTGTGAGAAGATGCGGCCGGGGGAAGAGAGAGAGAGAGAGAGAGAGAGAGAGAGAGAGAGAGAGAGGCAGCTAGCTGTAACTGTTGGAAATAAAATGATAGGCAGAATATTATGGAGAGAGAGAGAGCGAGCGCTAGGCAGCTAGCTGTAACTGTTTGAAATAAAATAATAGGCAGAATATTATAGAAAGAGAGAGAGAGAGAGAGAGAGAGAGAGAGAGAGAGAGAGAGAGCGCTTGGCAGCTAGCTGTAACTGATGGAAATAAAATGATAGGCAGAATATTATGGAAAGAGAGAGAGAGAAAGAGAGAGCGCTAGGCAGCTAGCTGTAACTGTTGGAAATAAAATGATAGGCAGGATATTATGAGAGAGAGGAGAGAGAGAGAGAGAGAGAGAGAGAGAGAGAGAGAGTGTTCATGCAACTACGAAATGAGATGATAGGCAAATATTATGAGAGAGAGAGAGAGAGAGAGAGAGAGAGAGAGAGAGAGCTTATGTACTCACTATACCCAAACACTAGATGTAACTGTTGGAAATAAGATGATAGGCAGAATATTATGGAGAGAAAGGGAGAAGAATATTATGCTGAGCGAGAGATGAGAGAGAATCTTATGGAGAGAGAGAGAGAGAGAGAGAGAGAGAGAGAGAGAGAGAGAGAGAGTTCATGTGCTTATTACGAGTATACGCAAGACGTAATTGTGGGAAATAAGATAATAGGCGGAATATCATGGAGAGAGAGGGAGAGAGAGAGAGAGATTCTGACCTCAGATTACTTCTTTCTTATCGTCGGTTTGTTTAATAGATGCCGATGCGATGTTATCTGCGCCGTAATTTAGAGAAAGAGGGAGAAAGGGGAAGTTTTAACGGCCGTCTTGTCTTCATAAACTCTCTTGAATGCGAACGGACATTCGTGTCTCAGGCCACGCACGCTGCCTAGTCTGCTTTGCTTTATCATTTACCTCGGTTGAAACTCTTCATTTGCCAATTGCAGTTTTTGTTTGTTTGTATGGTGTTTTTACGTTGCATGGAACCAGTGGTTATTCAGCAACGGGACCAACGGCTTTACGTGACTTCCTAACCACGTCGAGAGTGAACATCTATCACCAGAAATACATATCTCTCACCCCTCAGTGGAATGTCCTGAGCATCGCAATTGCAGTTTGTAGTTTTCTGTAAAAGAAAACTATTGAGATTTTTTTTTTTGTTTTTGTTTATGTCCGTCCGCACTTTTTCTGTCCGCCCTCAGATCTTAAAATCTACCGAAGCTAGAAGGCTTAAAATTGGTTTGTTAACCATCCACCCTCCAATCATCAAACATATCTAATTTGAGCCCTCTCTCCTCAGTACTTTTTATTTTATTTAAGGTTGAAGTTAGCCATCATCGTGAGTCAGGGAACGATAAAGGCCAGGCCACCACTGGGCCGTGGTTAAAGTTTCATGGGCTGCGGTTCCAGCTCTATTATACCGAAACTACCTTAAGATAGTTCTGTTTTCGGTAGCCTTGATTATACAATGGACAGTAACTCGATTACGCCGAAGTATTTTTAATTTTTCGAAACACCGTTTTCTATGATATTCAGTAAGAAATATTTGTAATACGGATCTCTAATTGATTCTTGTTGACTGATTTATCTCTGCATCTGATGTTCTGTAATATTATTTATATTAATTGATATGGATATCTAATTTTCTCAGATGTCCACTAATAATATTCTTATTAATATGGATGTCTGATTGATTCCTTTTGGCTGTTTGATGTATTATTGACCACATCTTTGTACGTTTTAGTAATGGTTAAAAGTAGGTGATAGCTTTGTTTTCCTCTTTAACTCCTTTTTCTGATTTCTGGTCTTTTGTTGCAACTTTCGCCTTTGTTAGAGGGTATTCGGTTTAGAATGATCTTTAAGAATTTAGGATGATATGTAGTACAGTATTTTACTCCTATGTTAGAATTGGTAATGATATATATATGTTATGCTGGTACATATCTTTTTATATATATTGCATTAGTTTTTTTAAATTATAAATTGGAATTGTAGCCTCTTGGCGCCACTTTTTTAGGTGAAATGTATGTGAATGTATTTTCAAAATAAAATATTACTACTATTTTTTATTTATTAAAAGTAGCAGTATCTTATAGAAATGATGACGTTCTGATAAGTGTAAACTGTAAAAACTGTTCATAATTTGTTCACCTTTAGAAGCTCACGATTATATATTTTCCGATATTTGTGGGTGTGCGTTAATTAAAAAGTCAACAATTATGTTTTAGAAAAATTCTTCTGCATTTATATACGTATATATATATAAGAACATTTGTAATTCGCTCACTTCTTTTCGAGCCAGTTTTAGTTATGATTAAGGTTTCTTAAAGTTTATTTTCACTAAGTTGAATTGACTTGGTTATCCATAAAATATTGAGAGATTTTTCAAGCACCAAAAATCTACCCAACTTTTATAAATCTGTCAGCTTTCTGTTTTTTTTTATATGTAACCAGCACTGGTTTAGTTAAAGATATTAGTTATTTAATATAATAATGAATCACTTTATATATTACATAGAATGCGGGAAATATAGATTGTATTTGTCAGTTAAAAGAACTGACATAATACGAGTATTATTCCCAAGTGAATTTCGTGTGGTTTGGAAGAGCTTTCACCGTATATTATAACTGATTCCGTATTATTATTACTGAGAGTAGATTGAAGCGCGTTAATGCAAATTTGAAAGTGAAACTGAATAAAGAATGTTTATAGAAACTGGGATAGACTAGAGCCCATTCCAGGTATAGCTCCATCAATATCACTATCGCAAATACCATTGCCATGACTATCACATATGACCATTTTCATTCACGTTAACAGCCTCTGGAATGGCTATTGAATCACTAACGGGTAATTCCTCTTGCAAAGTGAATTTACTCAATAGCACTTCATCGAATTTCCCAGAATATATCGTTCCACTTCGTTTGATTTCGCGTTCCGGCGTTTCTGTTGGGATGACGATGTTGATTCGTTGTGGTTAATGTTGATGGCTTAAGGATATATTGTCCTTTCACCGTATAAGTATCATGTTTAAAGGCCACATCACAGAGAAACAGACAGATGCTCAAAGGTATTAGATACAGAGGATAAATACAGACAAACACACGCACACATACACACACACACATATATATATACACACACGCACACACACACACACACACACTATATATATATATATATCGAGCTACAATGTCCTTTAATATCTAATTCGCTCTACCTCGGATTAATATATTTTCATATATGCTTAACCGAAGGGGAATTTTTTTTTTTTTTTCTCGATAATAGATTTACCTGTACTTGGGCGCGAACGCAGGTACATTATAAATCCAGGAACGTCAGTGGGAAGCTATACCACCCAACCACGCGAGAGGCTTAAAGGTATATGCCGTCTCTCTTACCTCAAATACTTTCACTCGCGCTGAAAGTATTCATTGGTTTGGAGACAACATCAACCCGCCTCGACTCCGGTAGTTAAGTAGCGCTTATGACAACACGTAGCATTTATATAAGTCATATCACATTACCGTGATTCATATACATATATCGAGCTACAATGTCCTTTAATATCTAATTCGCTCTACCTCGAAATTAATATATTTTCATATATGCTTAACCGAAGGGGAATTTTTTTTTCTCGATAATAGATTTACCTGTACTTGGCGCGGAACGCAGGTACATTATAAATCCAGGAATGTCAGTGGAAGCTATACCACCACAACCACCGCGAGAGGCTAAAGGTATATGCGCCGTCTCTCACCTCAAATACTTTCTCGCGCTGAAGTATTCGTTGGTTTGGAGACAACATCAACCCGCCTCGACTCCGGTAGTTAAGTAGCGCTTATGACAACACGTAGCATTTACATAAGTCATATCACATTACCGTGATTCATATACATATATCGAGCTACAATGTCCTTTAATATCTAATTCGCTCTACCTCGGAATTAATATATTTTCATATATGCTTAACCGAAGGGGAATTTTTTTTTTTTTCTCGATAATAGATTTACCTGTACTTGGGCGCAAACGCAGGTACATTATAAATCCAGGAACGTCAGTGGAAGCTATACCACCCAACCACCGCGAGAGGCTTAAAGGTATATGCCATCTCTCACCTCAAATACTTTCTCGCGCTGAAATATTCGTTGGTTTGGAGACAACATCAACCCGCCTCGACTCCGGTAGTTAAGTAGCGCTTATGACAACACGTAGCATTTACATAAGTCATATCACATTACCGTGATTCATATACATATATCGAGCTACAATGTCCTTTAATATCTAATTCGCTCTACCTCGGAATTAATATATTTTCATATATGCTTAACCGAAGGGGAATTTTTTTTTTCTCGATAATAGATTTACCTGTACTTGGGCGCGAACGTAGGTACATTATAAATCCAGGAACGTCAGTGGAAGCTATACCACCCAACCACCTCGAGAGTCTTAAAGGTATATGCCATCTCTCACCTCAAATACTTTCTCGCGCTGAAGTATTCGTTGGTTTGGAGACAACATCAACCCGCCTCGACTCCGGTAGTTAAGTAGCGCTTATGACAACACGTAGCATTTACATAAGTCATATCACATTACCGTGATTCATATACATATATCGAGCTACAATGTTTAATATCTAATTCGCTCTACCTCGAATTAATATATTTTCATATATGCTTAAACCGAGGGGAGGGGTCGATAATAGATTTACCTGTACTTGGGCGCGAACGCAGGTACATTATAAATCCAGGAACGTCAGTGGAAGCTATACCACCCAACCACCGCGAGAGGCTTAAAGGTATATGCCGTCTCTCACCTCAAATACTTTCTCGCGCTGAAGTATTCGTTGGTTTGGAGACAACATCAACCCGCCTCGACTCCGGTAGTTAAGTAGCGCTTATGACAACACGTAGCATTTACATAAGTCATATCGAGGCGGGTTGATGTTGTCTCCAAACCAACGAATACTTCAGCGCGAGAAAGTATTCTTTGAGGTGAGAGACGGCATATACCTTTAAGCCTCTCGCGGTGGTTGGGTGGTATAGCTTCCACTGACGTTCCTGGATTTATAATGGTACCTGCGTTCGCGCCCAAGTACAGGTAAAAAAATTCTAAAATCTATCCCCCCCATTAGAGGAAAAAAAAAAAATTCCCCTCGGTTAAGAACAATAAATGTATCATAATCCGAGGGTAGAGCGAATTAGTAAAAATTCCCTATATCGAGATTCCCTTCCGGGTTAAGGCATTCCATGTTGAAAATAGATTATTCGAATGGTAGAGCGAATTAGATTAATTAAAGACATTGTAAAGGCGCGATATGTATATGAATCACTGGTAATGTGATATGACGTATGTAAATGCTACGTGTTGTCATAAGCGCTACTTCAAAAACTACCGGAGTCGAGGCGGGTTGATGTTGTCAAAACCAAACAAAGAATACTTCAGCGCGAGAAAGTATTTGAGGTGAGAGACGGCATATACCTTTAAGCCTCTCGCGGTGGTTGGGTATATAGCTTCCACTGACGTTCCTGGATTTATAATGTACCTGCGTTCGCGCCCAAGTACAGGTAAATCTATATAATCGTATTATCGAGAAAAAAAAAAAAAAAATTCCCCTTCGGTTAGCATATATGATATTCTAATTCCGAGGTAGAGCGAATTAGATATTAAAGGACATTGTAGCTCGATATATGTATATGAATCACGGTAATGTGATATGACTTATGTAAATGCTACGTGTTGTCATAAGCGCTACTTCAACTACCGGAGCGCGGCGGGTTGATGTTGTCTCCAAACCAACGAATACTCAGCGCGAGAAAGTATTTGAGGTGAGAGACGGCATATACCTTTAAGTCTCTCGCGGTGGTTGGGTGGTAGAGCTTCCACTGACGTTCCTGGATTTATAATGTACCTGCTGTTCGCGCCCAAGTACAGGTAAATCTATTATCGAGCCCAAAAAAAAAATTCCCCTTCGGTTAAGCATATATGAAATATATTAATTCCGAGGTAGAGCGAATTAGATATAAAGGACAATTGTAGCTCGATATATGTATATGAATCACGGTAATGTGATATGACTTATGTAAATGCTACGTCGTTGTCATAAGCGCTATTAACTACCGGAGTCGAGGCGGAAGGTTGATGTTGTCTCCAAACCAACGAATACTTCAGCGCGAGAAAGTATTTGAGGTGAGAGACGGCTATACCTTTAAGCCTCTCGCGGGGGGTGGGTGTTATAGCTTCCACTGACGTTCCTGGATTTTATAATGTACCTGCGTTCGCCGCCCAACACCAAGTCGGCCCCCACGGTTTAAAGTAAATCTATTATCCGAGAAAAAAAAAAAAAAAATTCCACTTCGGTTAATTTTAGGTTAAGCATATATGCAATATATTAATTCCGAGGAATTATAGAGCGAATAGATATAAAGGACATTGTAAGTCGATTAAATATTTGTATATGTAATTCACGGTAATGTGATATGACTTATGTAAATGCTACGTGTTGTCATAAGCGCTTATTAACTTACCGGAGTCAAGCGAGGTCGGGTGATGTGTCTCAAAACCCAACGAAATTAAACTCAGCGCGAGAAATATTTGAGTTGGTGAGAGACGAACGGCATATACCTTTAAGCCTCTCGCGGTGGTTGGGGGGTGGTTATAGCTTCCACTGACGTTCCTGGATTTATAATGTACCTGCGTTCGCGCCCAAGTAACGGTAAATCTATTATCGAGAAAAAAAAAAAAAAATTCCCCTTCGGTTAAGCATATATGAAAATATATTAATTCGAGGTAGAGCGAATTAGATATTAAAGGACATGTAGCTCGAATATATGATATGATGAATCCACTTGGTAACTAATGTGATATGAACTTATGTAAATGGCTAAGTGTTGTCATAAAGTGATACTTAACTACCGGAGTCGAGGCGGGTTGATGTTGTCTCCAAACCAACGAACTACTTCAGCGCGAGAAAAGTATTTGAGGTTGAGAGACGGCATACCTTTAGCCTCTCGCGTGGTTGGGTGGTATAGCTTCCACTGACGGTTCCTTTTATTTAAATGTACCTGCGTTCGCGCCCAAGTCAGAAAATTCTATTACGAGGATTTCCCCTTCGGTTAAGCATAATGAAAAATATATTAATTCCGAGGTAGAAGCGAATTAGAGATTAAAGGACATTGTAGCTCGATTAATTATGTATATGAAATCACGGTAATGTGATAATGAATATGTCAAATGGCTAAAGTGTTGTCTAAGGGTACTTAACTTACCGAGTCGAGGCGGGTTGATGTTGTCCCCTTCCAAAACCAACGGAAACTTCAAGCGCGAGAGTATTTGGAGGTGAGAGGACGGGCAAAATATACCTTTAAGCCTTCGCCGGTGGTTGGGTGGATAGTTCCACTGACGTTCCTGGATTTATAAATGACCTGCGTTGCGCCCAAGTACAGGTATATTACGGGATTCCCCTTCGGTTAAGAATATATGAAAATATATTATTCCGAGTAGAGCGAATTAGATATAAAAGGAACATTGTAGCTCGATATATGTATAATCAAACGGTAATGTGATATGACTTATGTAAATGCTATGTGTTGTCAATAAGCGCTACTTAACTACCGGAGTCGAGGGCGGGTTGATGTTGTCTCCAAAAACCAACGAATACTTCAGCGCGAGAAAGTATTTTGAGGTGAGAGGCGGCATATACCTTTAAGCCTCTCGCGGTGGTTGGGTGGTATAAGCTTCCACTGACGTTCCTGGATTTATAATGTACCTGTGTTCGCGCCCAAGTACAGGTAAATCTATTATCGAGAAAAAAAATTTCCCCTTCGGTTAAGCATATATGAAAATATATTAATTCCGAGGTAGAGCGAATTAGATATTAAACGGACATTGTAGCCTCCCGATATTATGTTATATGAATCAACGGGTAATGTGAATATGACTATATATATATATATATATATATTATGTATGTATAATATATACATATATATGCGAAACTTTTTTTTTGATCACGAAATATATAAAACGTGATGCTATGTATAGATACAGGTAATACCACGTCATTACCTTTATATATACATTTATATATATATATATATATATATATATATATATATATATATATATATATATATATATATATATATATATATATATATATATATACACATGTACACATGTACACACACACACACACCCGGACACACACACACATGTATATATATATATATATATATATATATATATATATATATGTGTGTGTGTGTGTGTGTGTGTTGTGTGTGTGTCTGTGGTGTGTGTGTGTGTGTGTGTGTGCGTGTGTCTGTCTGTATTTATTCTCTGTATCTAATACCCTTGAGCATCAGTCTGTTTCTCTGTGATGTGGCCTTTAAACATGATACTTATACGGTGAAATTACAATATACACACACACACATATATATATATATATATATATATATATATATATATATATATATATATATATATATATATATAATGTCGCGTGTGTTCGTGTGCATTTATCCTCTTTATTCGATAACTGTGACCATGTGTCTGTCTATATATGAATATATTCTATATATATATTTATATATATATATATATATATATATATATATACTAATATAATATATATATAATATATATATATATATCTGAACTCTACTTACATCTGTATATTAGATTCAGCATTAGCTTATACTCTTAATGACTCACTGGTCGAAAGTCACTGTACATCGTTCTTTTAAAGCCAGGCAGCAGCGGTTCTAATCCCACTGATGACGAGGCAGATGTCCTTGAGTATAAGTTATTTCTGAGGAATAGAGAACTGAATGTTAAACGATAGTTGTGGCTGAATATTTGTGAATATGAAAAATGTCACAGTGAATGCGGCAGATATTCTTGCATATATGTGTACATGTGTACGTAATAATAATAAATAAAAACTTCGTAATGTATGTATAATATAATAGAATAATATATATATATATATTATATTATACTACTTATTATAGATATATATATATAAAATAACTATATATATAAAGGTTGTTTGCCGACTAAGGAAAAAAATGAAAAAGCGACAAAAACCTGTATTTATACGTAGCATCACGTTTTATATACTTCGTGATCAAGTTATATATATATATATATATATATATATATATATATACATATACATATATCATACATACATACATACACACATAACTTGTAGGCGTAAGCCATCGCTCCAGGAATAGCTTACTTTTAATTTCTATTTAATATGCTGTGTAATTCGTTTAGAAATACAGTGACAGATTATAATATCTCGGTCTCCAGCGAGGACTTTGTATAGACGCAGGGATTTACGAAAGTAGTAAGCTCTGTCGTGTACGTACTTGTTTATTGTTGTATTATGTTTGTAATCCCTGTAATCTCTGTAATGTTTCAGTGTTTTATATTTGAAATCGAGATCGGGTTGGGATTCTTTCATGAAATGTCACTGTTGGAGAGTAATCCACTTTTCCAAAATATTTTCCTGCGATCCTCTTAATAGAAAGAAGTGCCAAGTGAAACTCACTTGAGTTCGCAAGCGGTAGGGTTTATTAAATTACCAATCAGATTTTCATCGTTTGTTTGTAAATGGTATGAACCAGTTTTTTTTATTATGATTTATTTCCGATATGGAAAGAAAATTCTATGATTTAGAGAAGTGGTTCCCAAACTTGGGTCCGCGGGGGTCCGCGACACAATGAAAAAATTAATATTTTTTAACCCCCCCCAAAAAAAAATATATATATATACAATCAAAATATACATCACTGATTCTCTGTCATCCTAGTGTCGGTGTTATTGAAAAGATTTTATGTATTTACTTATACTTGGTGCAGGAATATGCAAATATTAAAATATTGGCTGGGGTCCTCGACTCGATCCATCATATCTAGGGGTCCTAGGTATGGTTAAGTTTGGGAACCACTGATTTAAAGCGCAGCTGTACTATAAAAACTTTTACTTTTTCTCTGTTATCAGTGAAAATTTAACGCATGTATGTATAATAAGCATAATGATTATGGAAGCTTACATATATTACCCTTCATGTATACATACGTATGTTTTAATGTTTTGACCCACATTCTCATAAGGCGAAAATCAGTAGCTTGGGCTTGCAGTTATTCATCCATTTCATTGATAGGTTAACTTTTTATGTGATGAATGTATTATTGCATCCTTGCCACACACATAGGTATGTGTATATATAATATATATATATATATATATATATATATATATATATGTATGTATGTATATAGGTGTGTGTAGTGAGAGAGAGAGAGGGGAGAGAGAGATGAGAGGAGACCGAGAGAGAGATCGAGAGAGAGAGAGAAGAGAGATGAGATGATGAGAGAGAGAAGTGAGAGAGAGAGAGAGAGAGAGAGAGAGAGCGAGAGAGAGAGAGAGAGAGCGAGAGAGAGATAGAGAGAGATGAGAGAGAGAGGAAGAGGAGAGCGAGAGAGAGAGAGCCAAAAAAAAAAAAAAAAAAAGGGTAGTGGTGATAGAGATAGAGAGGAGATAGAGAGAGAGATGTTAGTTCCACGTGGCATAATTACTGGGTCTCATTCCTTTAGTGGGATTTATTATATTCTCACATGTCTTTTGGTTTGACACACCGGCTTGATGCTCAGAAAGTGGTAAATTATCTTTTAATCTCTGTCTTTCTGCCTTCCCTCCGTTCTCTCTCTCTCTCTCTCTCTCTCTCTCTCGAAATCCAGTCAGCTTCAATTTTGCCTCGAGTTGGTTTTTTGTTTATAAAAATCGTGTCCTTGTTTATTGCAAAGACATTTTATTCATTATACGATTAAAAGATTTCTTGTAAAGGGTTGAGTCTAACTGTAAATTAAAAACCGTTTTTTTGGTTTTTATTTCAAGACAGTGACTTAAAAAAGGCCCAAAGTCATATATACTATAATAATGAAACCCGAGTTGAACTTGTCCCCCCCCCCCCCACGGAACAGTAGGGGAGACATGACACAGCCACCCACCCCCCTGCAAACTGGTTTGCCCCCCGGGTGGGAACAGAGTAGGTAGGGATATGGGAGGGTAGGGGAGACACCCATCCTCCTCCTTCAAACATGTTTTTCCGGCCCAGGTGGGTGGGGTAGAAAGGGGAACGGGAGGGTAGGGAAGACATCACCCTCCTCCTGCAAACCTGTTTGTCCGCCCAAGGTGGGGCGGGTTAGGTTGGGTATGAGAGAGTAGGGGAGACATCCACTCTTCTCCTGCAAACCTGCTTGTCCTCTCCGGGTGGGGACGGGGTCGGTAGGGGAACGGGAGGGTAGAGGAGACAGCAACGCCGGGTTCCAGCGCGCATCGCGCGTGCCAACAAGCTCGTTTCATATAAAAAGTGTTCCTCATGAAAATGAGTTAGCTTCAGCGCATCTATTCATTTAAAAAACATGGAGGTCGCCAGTCTTCAGCTTTCTTTGGGAAGACATTTTTTGAAGGAGAGCCTTTCTAATAAGTGTAGCAGACGAAAACATTCATTGTAAGGAGAATTCTCGTGGGTTAGTTTGTTTAAAATTGCTTATCATCGGGACAGCCAGTTGTCTAACAAACTCTCCCCAATATTTGAAGAGGATGCGGAGTAAATCAATGTGTGGAAAACTGACTGGAGGTTAAAAGTACATTTCGTTTTTAGTTCACGGGGGAAGAAAGCAAAGGACTTCGAAGCATGGAAATGATTTATGTATACATTAGTTGCAGCAAAACATTATGTAGTATTTTATAAACTGTATCAATGGAATTATTTTATTTTTAAGTTAGTTTCAGCAAAACATCATGAATTATTTTCTAAACTGTAACAATGAAATATTTATTTTTACGTTAGTTGTAACAAAACATCATGTAGTATTTTCTAAACAACAGCAATTGAAATGATTTATTTTTACGTTAGTTGTATTTTCTAAACTATAACAATAGAAATCTTTTATTTTTACGTTAGTTTCAGCAAAACAGCAACAGCATGTATTATTTTCTAAACAACAACAATGGAAATTATTTATTTTTACGTAGTTGTAGCAAAATAGGTAATATTTTCTAAACAACAACAATAGAAATTATTTATTTTTATGTTAGTTGTTGCAAAACAACAGGTAGTATTCTCTAAACTATAACAATAAAAATATTTTATTTTTACGTTAGTTTCAGCAAAACATCACGTAGTATTTCCTAAACAACAGCAATGGAAATTATTTATTTTTACGTTAATTGAAGTATTTTCTAAACTGTAACAATGGAAATGTTATTTTTACGTACGTTGTAGCAGAACGACATGTAGTATTTTCTAAACTATAACAATTGGAAATATTTTATTTTTACGTTAGTTGTAGCAAAACAACAGGTACTATTTTCTAATCTAATCAGTGACGTCAATTAAAGAGGATTTTATGTAACTTGAAACTACAGCGAAAGATTTTGTTTGAAAGTTGCGCTATGAAATCCAAGGACCAAAGAATGGGATGGTAGTAAAGAAATTTGTCAGAAGACCGATGAAAAATAAGTTATAAATCATTAAAAGAAAAGAGAAAAATAATAACGCGAGAGCTATAATAGCATAAAAAAAATCCCACCACCTTGCGGAACCCGCGACGTTATGCTTATGACGAATCCAAAGTATTAAGTAAATCACGTCAGTCGGGAACATGTTTGGAAATCATGCAAGAAATATATAACATATTTAGCATCGCTAAAATTACCACAGCACGAACCGGCTGGGAAATGAAAAATGGCGGGGGAAGAAAAACATGAAAGAAATGTGGTGTTTGATTGACCAGCTGCGTTCGAAGGCATGCGACTTAATTTTGAATCGCATCAAGGAGAAATTATCATGCCGTCAGAAGTTGGTCATGCAATCTTGGCACGGTAATTGCCACTAAGGACGGGGGTATTATGTCTGTTCTCGTGTGTATGGGGACCAGAATGTTGCCTTTCAGTGGAGAGAGAGAGAGAGAGAGAGAGAGAGAGAGAGAGAGAGAGAGAGAGAGAGAGTAGTTTAAAATATAGGAAAACAGGTTTTAGTGAGAACAATTACTTTGCAGGAGAGAGAGAAGGAGAGAGAGAGAGAGAGAGTAGGAGAAGAGAGGAGAGAAGAGAGAGAGCGAGAGAGAGAGTAGTTTGGAATATAGGAAAAAGGTTTTAGAGAGAGAAAAACAGAATTACTTTGCAGGAGAGAGAGAGAGAGAGAGAGAGAGTAATTTGAACTATAGGAAAAAGGTGTTTTAGAGAGAGAAAGCAGAATTATTTTGCAGGAGAGAGAGAGAGAGAATAGTTTGAATTACAGGAAAAAAAGGTTTTAGAGAGAGAAAACAGAATTACTTCGCAGGAGAGAGAGAGAGAGAGAGAGAGAGAGAGAGAGAGAGAGAGAGAGAGAGATAACTTTTGAGAGGGAGAGAACAGAATTGATCTTTAAGAGAGAGAAAGAGAGGTTGGAATATGGGCAAAGGGCTTTGAGAGGGAGAAAAGGCCGAATCAGTCTATCCCTTAATCATACAGAGAGAGTTCCCACCCCCCCCCCCCCCCCCCCCCCCCCCCCTCCCCCCCGCCAAGCCCTCTTCCTCGACTACTTCCCCCTCTGGCGGCTCTCGCCATTCCCTGATTACACCGTCGAACCACAAAACAAGGTTCTAGTCTAATCACCTTTACCATTCCCACCACCTACTCCTCCTACCTGAAACCCCCCTCCCGCGCTCCTCTTCCGTGCCTTTCCTTCCCCCTCCTGAGTCTGAAATAGTGGATGGCGGCCGCTGTGTGTCCTGTGATTTTGGCGGCCCCGCGTAAGTCCTGTTCGGCATGGAAGCTCCTCAAAGGGCCGCTTATCTGTTGTCCATCGGGAGAGGTCACCGACAATGCTGGAGTGTACCTTCACGGTGCGTTACTCACCGACAAGGATCCTTAACCCTCCGCCTGCCCTGAGCGCCTTGATTGCTAGTTACAGTCCGGGAGTCACAGAAAACCGAAGCTTTGCTGGATTGTTGCTCTTGGGGGAAGTTAGTTCAGTCTGGGTGAAGTGAAAAGTTGAGAGTGGTAAAACCCCTGAATGTGTCGCTAATATAACTACAGCTTTCCCTCTTTTAATTGTGGTTGCAATTACGTTTATCGAAAAGGAATATGCTTCTACTATAAATGAATCAGAATAAAAAGAAAACTAGAAAATGTCTGATAAAGGGTTAATCTTAGAGTAAGAATATTATGTTGATGACGATGATTACGATTAAAAAATACTACTGAACATATTTTTGCTTTAAATTATTCAGAATATGAAAAATGGTTAATCTCAGAGTAAGAGTATGATGACAATGAAGATGAGAGATATAAATACAATTGAATAGATAATTGCGTAAATGATTCAGAATAAACAAACCTGGAAAATGTAGTTGACAAATGTTTACTCTTAGGATGAAGATAATGACGATGACTGAAAAATACGATTAAAACTGATAACAGCCACGTTTCATATTAATAATCTTTAGTCTCAGAAAGCAGCCCCCCGGCAAATGAATCATCCTGAGCCTGATCCCACAGCCAGAGGAGACGGCATCTGTCTTTTTATCGGGCGGGATTGAGGGCAAGTCTCTTGATTAACAAAGTGGTAGTCGCGGTGACCGCTGATGAGATTGATCAAAGAGAACCTACAGCTTATCATAGTAATCAACTACGCACACATACACACAAATATTCGTACACACACACACACACACACACACACTGACACGACCTTCTGAGGATTCGTGTTACTGACGGCTTAAAGACAAGTACAGCATTGTAGGATTCATATCCCGGTTGCCGTAGCGGGTGGTGCTTAAGTCTCCTTCGACTGGCATTATTCATGACGAGAATCGAAGGATACGGTCACGCAGAAGAGAATTGCAAGTTTTAAGACATAACAAAGAACCAGAAAACGGATTGGTTGCTCGTCAACTTTCGTGGCTTTTAATAAAAATCTGCCGACGAAGTTTGGAGTGATTGTTTTCCACTTTGTTGGAAAATAAGTCATCTGTACAGCTCATACGATAACCTTATTTTTTCATTCATAATAAATAGCATGAATTGGAACCCGCGGCAGATTTCAAAGTTATATTGACATCTCTTTTAGCAGTTTGTCAGAAAAAATTGTTTAACAAAATTACATAGGAAAGGAAATGGATGGAGCTCAAAATTGGTAACCACAGTTTACATTCATAATAAATAGCATGAATTGGAACCCGCATTAGTTTTGAAAAAAAGGAAGAGTTTAAAAAACTACTTAAGAAAGGAAATGGATGGAGTTCAAAATTGGTAACCACATTTTTCATTCATAATAAATAGCATGAATTGGAACCCGCAGTAGATCTGAAAATATTATTGACGCCTCTTTTAGCAGTCTGTTCTGCAAGGTAAAAAAAAAATGGACAGTTTAAACAAAATACATAGAAAAGGTAAATTTAATGTATTCACATCAGAATTGGTAATTATATTTTTCAATCATAATAGATATATTTGAAAATAATATTTACATATATTTTAGCAGTTTGTTCTACAAGGTTAGTAGAAAACGAAAAAAGAAAAAAACTACTGAAAAGGATATGTGTACATATCAGAATTGGTATCCATATTTTTCACATATAATCAATGACATTAATTGGAACCAAGAGTGAATTTTGAAATAATATTTAGATTTGAAAATAATATTTACGACTCTTTTAGCAGTTTACCCTACAAGTCAATCAGAAAACGATCAGCGCAAAAACGCCACGGAACAGTGAGTGTATACACTGCAGAATTAGCAACCATATTTTTCATAGGCAATTAATAACATGAACTGGAACCAGAGTAGATTCGAAAATAATATTTTCATCTTTTTCAGTAGTTTGTCCTACATGGTGAGGAGAGAACGAACAGTTTAAAATAATTACCTAGAAAACGAAATGTATACATTTCAGAATTTGGAACCACGTTTTTCAAAGGTAATCATGAATTAGGACACAATAACTGGAGAATAGTTTGTACTCCGCCAAGTCTTGAATGGCTCACGATTAGCTTCTTGAAACATGAGATCTAGTTGATCTTTAAGCTTTCAGAATGACAGGTCATGCAAACCCACCGACATGCGAGTGTCAGGATGTAGATTTTAATTGTACCTTTCTGGCGACTCTGCATACCTACTGTTACATAGCAGGAGTTACTTTGGAAATTAAAACTTGTTTCATTTCATTTAGAAGTGACTTTATTTTAGAGTTTCTTTCTTCTTTATTGTTAATAAATATGTTCATTATTTACAGTTATATAATTAAAAAAACAAGCTAAGAGGGAAGTAGTTTAACTCGTTTTTGTTCGTCATCACGAACCTTTGTAATGTATTACGTCGTTTTTATACTTATATACAAATAGGCTACGCTTTGTGTGTATATTATATACTGTAAATAAACACACACATACGCACTCACACACAAACACCACACACACGACCTTCTGAGGATTCGTGTTACGGACGACTTAAAGACAAGTACAGCATTGTAGGATTCATATCCCGGTTGCCGTAGCGGGTGGTGCTTAAGTCTCCTTCGACTGGCATTATTCATGACGAGAATCGAAGGATACGGTCACGCAGAAGAGAATTGCAAGTTTTAAGACACAACAAAGAACCAGAAAACGAATTGGTTGCTCCTCAACTTTCGTGGCTTTTAATAAAAATCTGCCGACGAAGTTTGGAGTGATTGTTTTCCACTTTGATTGATCGCTCTACATATATCTCTATTTTTCGAAAATAAGTCATCTGTACAGCTCATAATAGATAACCTTATTTTTTCATTCATAATAAATAGCATGAATTGGAACCCGCAGTTTGTTAGAAAAAATTCTGTTTAACAAAATTACATAAGAAAGGAAATGGATGGAGCTCAAAATTGGTAACCACAGTTTACATTCATAATAAATAGCATGAATTGGAACCCGCAGTAGATTTGAGTTATATTGACATCTCTTGTAGCAGTTCGTCCTACGAGGTTAGAAAAAAAGGAAGAGTTTAAAAAAACTACTAAGAAAGGAAATGGATGAAGTTCAGAATTGGTATGGTAACCACATTTTTCCTTCATAATAAATAGCATGAATTGGAACCCGCAGTAGATCTGAAAATATTATTGACACCTCTTTTAGCAGTCTGTTCTGCAAGGTAAAAAAAATGGACAGTTCAAACAAAATACATAGGAAAGGTAAATTTAATGTATTCACATCAGAATTGGTAATTATATTTTTCAATCAAAATTTGAAAATAATATTTACATATTCTTTTTTAGCAGTTTTGTTTTTTCTACAGAAGGTTTAGTAGAAAACGAAAAAAAAAAAAAAAAAATCTTACTGAAAAGGAAACGTGTACATATCAGAATTGGTATCCATATTTTTCACATATAATCAATGACATTAATTGAACCAAGAGTGAATTTTGAAATAATATTTAGATTTGAAAATAATATTTACGACTCTTTTAGCAGTTTACCCTACAAGTCAATCAGAAAACGATCAGCGCAAAAACGCCACGGAACAGTGAGTGTATACACTGCAGAATTAGCAACCATATTTTTTATAGGCAATTAATAACATGAACTGGAACCAGAGTAGATTCGAAAATAATATTTGCATCTTTTTCAGCAGTTTGTCCTACATGGTGAGGAGAGAACGAACAGTTTGAAAAAATTACCTAGAAGACGAAATGTATACATTTCAGAATTGGGAACCACATTTTTCAAAGGTAATCAATAGCATGAATTAGGACACAATAACTGGAGAATAGTTTGTACTCCGCCAAGTCTTGAATGGCTCACGATTAGCTTCTTGAAACATGAGATCTAGTTGATCTTTAAGCTTTCAGAATGACAGGTCATGCAAACCCACCGACATGCGAGTGTCAGGATGTAGATTTTAATTGTACCTTTCTGGCGACTCTGCATACCTACTGTTACATAGCAGGAGTTACTTTGGAAATTAAAACTTGTTTCATTTCATTTAGAAGTGAATTTATTTTAGAGTTTCTTCCTTCTTTATTGTTAATAAATATGTTCATTATTTAGAGTTTTGTAATAAAAAAAAAAACAAGCTAAGAGGGAAGTAGTTTTACTCGATCTTGTTCGACATCATGAACCTTTGTAATGTATTACGTCGTTTTTATACATATGTACAAATAGGCTACGCTTTGTGTGTATATTATATCACTGTAATAAACCACACATACCAACACCTACTCACACACACATACATACATACATACACACACACACACACACACATATATATATTATATATATATATATATATATATATATATATATATATATAGATGAGAGAGAGAGAGAGAGAGAGAGAGAGAGAGAGAGAGAGAGAGAGAGAGTATATATTTAATATGTAACATGCACCTTAGTTTGTGAAATGAGTGGTGGTTTTTCTAATTCATTGCCCTTGAATCATAATCGTCTCGTGTAACTAGTTAAAATCCAACTAGAATAGGAAGATTGTTAGTTTCTTCGTATGAAACAGTAGTTCATGGCAATTCTCCTACGTCAGCTGTCAATCATCTGTCGGGGAGCTCCCCATGGCCAGAGGGTTATTTGGCCATTTGATGAGCTCTCCAGACAAACTTGAATCTTTTTAACTGGCTCTTTTTCTTTTTTCATAAAACGGCGTGTTTTTCACTGTAGGTGATATTTGATTGTATATACAAAGTCAGGTATTTAGACTTATGCACACATGAGTGAGGTTTTGCATTAGGCATATATATATATATATATATATATATATATATATATATATATATATATATATATATATATATATATACGTCAAAAGAACGAAGTTTGTTTCTGTGAGAAATATTTAGAAATTATAATTAAGAGATGAAATACTACAAAGAACTCTCACTACGTTGTAACTCGTCCCCATCTCCCCTTTCCTCACAAACACACATACACACATACCAATCCAGTAGTATGAAATCGCTGGATGTAAAGTTCACCCGTATGTTTGCATAATCCACGACTCTGTCCATAAATTATAGCATTACTCGACTGAGGAGCCCATGTTGTTTCCTCGGACGTTCGTGAATGTTTGAAAGGTCCCAGAGTAAGAGTTCGTCTGACGAATGTGACTTAAATTCTTCATTTGTTATTGCAGGATTACCCCCGTGGTTACGATTCGGTCTGCCTGCCCCACTCGATAAACCAATAGTTCCAGAGTATGACGTTATTCGTATTGATTTCATTTCATTTTGTTTTATATTTCAGTGCTTGCTGGTGTTTTTTTTATGCATAGGCTCAGGTGCTTGGTGTTGCTTTTTTCTTAGTTTTCTGTAAAAGAATGTTATTGAGATGGCTTTGTCTCACCGTCCGCTCTCAGATCTTGAAAAAACTACTGAGGCTAGAGGGCTGCAAATTGGCATGTTAATGATCCATCTTCCAATCATCAAGCATGCCATATTGCAGTCCTCTAGCTTTAATAGGTTTTATTTTTATTTAAGGTTAAAGTTATCCATGATCGTCCTGCCGTGGCTGAGAGTTTCATATTGCATTATACGCTGTACGGAAAACTCGATGGCGCTGAAGAAACTTCGGCGCATTTTTTACTTGTTTGTCTCTATGCCTGGGTGTTTAGAATTTAATATCTAGCCATTGCCACTTTGCGATCTGTAGATGGCTAACCGCCAGTTACCATACGATCAGTGTTTAATAGGATAAGAATGTACTGTATTGAAGTTCACTTCTTCATCTCCATATGAAAAAAAATTTTTTGAAAAATTTTCATTACCAGGGGATATTTTTAAAAAAATTAGGGTATTATTTCTTTAATTATTTTGGGCTCAAGGTTTCCTTATCCGAATATTAAAAACAATTTTCATTTTCAGGGGATATTTAAAAACTAGGGTATTATTTCTTTTATCATTTTGGGCTCTACGGTTTCCTCATCCGAATATTAAAAACAATTTTCATTTCCAGGGGATATTTAAAAAATTAGGGTTTTATTTTGGTATTTTTTTAACAGTGGTTAGCAAAAAAATGATTTTTAATTTTTTTTTTTCTCGCAGTGCTTTATGAATGGTTGCAGCGCATTTGGGTTGGCCGGTGTCAATCTGGCCAGTAGTTTAATTTTCATCATAATAATACATTTCCCATAAAGATTAGGAATATATTAAGGAAAGGTTTTATAAGTGATAAGAAATAGGTATGTTATTATTATTATTATTATTATTATTATTATATTATTATTATTATTATTATTATTATTATTATTATTTAAAAGTTTGTTAACTGACCCAAATACACCTCTCTTTAAGAAAAAAAAAGCACACACACACACACACACATAGAGAGAGAGAGAGAGAGAGAGAGAGAGCGCTTTTTAATGGGCATTTCCCGCCTATCTCTCCACGTGTCCTTCCTCCATGCGGCAGGAGCTTGAGGTTCCTTCTGTAGGAGGTAGGAGTCGTAGGATGACGCTGATGATAGATGGGATGGCGGTTTGTTAATGACTCATCTCTCGCAGATGCTCTCCATCGAAGACGCTTCTTGTGCTCTCTCTCTCTCTCTCCTCTCTCTCTCTTTATATATATATATATATATATATATATATATATATATATATATATATATATATATATATATAGAGAGAGAGAGAGAGAGAGAGAGAGAGAGAGAGAGAGAGAGGAATATACTTATATATATATATATATATATATATATATATATATATATATATATATATATGTGTGTGTGTGTGTGTGTGTGTGCATATGTATATATATACATATATGTATAATTTTCCCCCAATATACGCCATTCCCTTGAAGATGTTGCCCCAGTAGGTGTTAACTCTTTGGTTTTCGGGCAATAGCCCCATGCCCATCTTCACTCTGGCAGCAACACAACAATGTTCACTAACTACCAGGTACTGGAATGACTTTAGTTTAACAGAGGCATAATGGAATATCAAAGGAACGTGCCTGCTGGGCCCCTACACTGAACGATTGTATGAACGATTGTCTGGACGACTGTCTGTATCGTTCGCAACAACACTGTGTATGGGCTTGTCTGAATGCAAATGTTGGCGGAGTTTCGTGTCTGAACGATCTCATCGGGAATCAGTCACGACCAGGTTGCTGGCTTGCCACTTAAGTCTGTCATACACAGGTACTTCAATGTATGGGTTTGTCTGCCGATATAACGCTATCGCGCACGTCTCTTCTAGAGATGATGCCACGTCTTCCCGAGACAAAATCTTTGTTCAGATTGAAATCGGCGCGGAGATCGTTCATACTGTATGAATAGTGTTTGCGTGTGTCGATAACGACAATCGTTCAGTGTTTGGGGCCCTTGAGTCACTCTGCCTGGCCCCCATATTGGTCAAACGAGAATCATAACTGCTATATCATTTGGTATTTTTATCATCACTATACACAAATTAAGGAAAAGTTTCCGAGTTGAATAAGGACCAGAGGCAGATTTGGATGCTAAAGTTGGGTAGGAGGTTGGTGCTGGTAATATTTTACTTATGAATCACATGACTGTTTGAGTTTTCACGAATAGATTTTTATACCATACGTATGGCTGCTTAACTATTTTCTTCATACTGTGGAGAAGGGGCGAAGACACTTACTATTATATTGTGATAAACAACAGGATCATTGATATTAACTACACTAGTGGTTCTCAATCTATTTTTTTTATTTAGTGACGTCACCCTAACTAATGCAATCATTAACGTAGCACCCCTTCTTCACCATCCCACCATATTGCATGAATTGTGTGTGTGTGTATATTATATATATATATATATATATATATATAAATATATTATATATATATAGTATATATATATATATATATAGTGGATATAATATTATATATATACATACATTATATATCCGATATATATAGAATATATATAGATATATATTTTATTCACGTTAATGTATTATAGTAGACACACTGATAATAATAAATGAAGACTTCTGCAAAGTTTTTTTTTACAAATGTTCATTGACCAAAATTCATGACAATCTTGCGGCACCCCTAGGCACTGTCTTCAGCACCCAGGGTGCAACAGCACCCAGTTTGAGAATCACTGAACTAGAACAACAATGTTTATGATCATAATGAGGAGACAATTGCAGAGGAGTCGGATAATTGTCGTGTTGTAGAAAGGATAACGTGATAAAAGTCTATGGTATAGCGCCAAAGAGGAAGTGAGACAGACGACCAAAGTTATGATAGTGGAAGAACTGTTCCTATTTAACTCAAGGAAGAATTATTCTGAAAGCGTGTTTGTGAAACAGTTTTTTTGGGGGGATATATAATTTAAAAAGTAAAGTTGAGGCTTTCAGTAATTAAGGTTGATTTGTGTTAAGTGCTATTGCAGTCGTAGTGATTATAAGTATCGAGAAAAAAGGGAAGATACTGTAAGTGTAGAGAGATGTGCATGAGCTGGTGTAAGCACATGGTTAGGGCAAGTTTGTTTATGCGGTGCACTGTAGGCATTCTTTAAGGTTCTTTACAACGTCTCTTCGGCCCTAGCTACAATCCACTTCATTCTTTTACTGTACCTCCGTTCATATTCTCTTTCCTAGACCTTCTTTCCAACCTCTTCTACCAATTGTTTCATAGTGCAACTGCGAGGTTTTCCTCTTATTACACTTTTGTAACATTTCTTGGTCTTCGTGGGAACAGAGAAACTATCTATTTATCTGTCTATGTATATAATAATATATATATATATATATATATATATATATATACATACATACATACATACATACATACATACATACATATATATATATATATATATATATATATATATATATATAATATATATATATATTGAGGTTTTGTTTTAGTATTCCTTTTCACGATGATAGATATATGAGATTGCAGTCCACAGCTCTCGATAAGGGCCAGTGGAGGCCGAAACTGTTGAGCTAAAAGGAATTTCAGCTATATATATATATATATATATATATATATATATATATATATATATATATATATATAATATTTATCTAATAACTTATGTGCATATGTATGTATATTTATTTACACGCACAATATATATATATATATATATATATATATATATATATATATATATATATATATATATCGGTTCAACACGATAGTTTGTGTCGATTACTTATATGAGAGAGAGAGAGAGAGAGAGAGAGAGAGAGAGAGAGAGAGAGAGAGAGAGAGACCACCCACCTACCCTGTAATGTCAGTCCTGAGAAATCACAACACAGAACAGAAGTATAAAGAGGAGGTCACACTTGCGGAACACATGAGGGGTCCAGAAGTCGCGTATATGGAGATCCTACGACAAAAAAGCATCCACAAATTTCTTAAGAGCGGATGTGTTTAATTCCCGTAAATGCGTAACTTACACTCTCCCCACCCCTTTTTTTTCATCAAAAGTAACCATAAAATGAGCTCCATGTGAAAAATCCTCTAATCTCCTCTTTTTATCTCTAATTCGTTGACTATGTTTTTCTATTGCACAAATATATCTTTTTATGGGCGGTACTTTCAGAATAATAGTAGACATCGGGCGTTGCTCGGGGTGGATTTGCTGCTATTTTGTTCCTTTTTCTGAGTTTTACAGGACACAGACTTTATTACGATGTTGTCTCCCTTCAAAAAAGGATCAAATTGTAGTTTATTTCTATTTAATCCTTGTGAGCGAAGTTCACAAAACTGTTGTCATGTTCAAATTCGTTTGGAAGATCTTTCTTTGCTTTTTAAAACTTACTTACTTACTTACCAAAAGTTCGTTTTTATTATTAGTTTTTTTTTTTTTTGAAGCGTTACTTGGTTTTGAAATGTAACTGCAGGAATTGTAACGCGTTCCCTACGAGCGTTATTTTTGAAAACATGTTCTTTGTTCGAAGATTTTAGCTTTAAAAGTGTATGTATTCATATAAATATGACTTTGCTTACTCGGATAAGTGCAGAGCGTTTTATGTAATCATATTTGTCTCCAGTTTCCCGCGTGGAAAAGCGTAATCCTTAGCCTCAAGTGATACGAAGTGTCGCGGTTGCTGTTCTCTCCAGTGTAGCTGTACAAAGAATTTCTTTGTTTACTAAGAGTTTTTATATATATTTTTTTCCAGAAGAAACTATGTTTATCAATAAAAAAGTAAATAACCACAATTTTTGTATCACTGGAGAGTTTTGGAATATTTTGCACACATATCATGATATGTCCTATAGTAGATTCACATCAACCGTGCATTTGATGTCTAGGCCAGTCCCTTACGACGCTCCTGATTGGCTGTTGATAAGCCAATCACAGGGCTGGAAACTCTCAGTCTCTCTCGAGAGTTCACATGGGTAGGATCTATGTTCCACGTCTCCTGAGGGATACATCTTTCAGAAGTATCCCTTTGGAGATGTGGAACATGCATCCTGCCTATGTGAACTCTCTCGAGAAACTGAGTTTCCAGCCCTGTGATTGGCTTATCAACAGCCAATCAGGAGCGTCGTAAGGGACTGGCCCAGACGTCAAATGCATGGTTGGTGTGAATTTACTATAGTTAATTCTAATCCCGGCCACTGTATACATGATTACTTTCCAGAAGCTTTATTCACTTACTGATCCGTATTTTGTAATTTAAAAAGAGGGTTGATGCAAATTTCAGTTGATAATAATGGAAAGTGGAAATGTTAATGATATTTCAAAACTATTTTAAGCGGTAACGTTATTACAGTAATGACAATAAATCAAAGAATAATATACGTATATATATATATATATATATATATATATATATATATATATATATATATATATATATATATATATATATAATGTTTATTTGCACATGTTTTCAGTCAGTGGCGATTAGTTTAAACTCATGTAATTAACTTTAAACGATGTCGGTTTGTAAGTGTTTGTGTAATAGCTCAAGAAGAATGCAGCATTTTCCGATCAAGAGAGGGAATGAAATGTCTCGAACATGTTTCATTTATCTTTGTTTGAATAGTTTTTCCTCCCTGTTTTCTGTATAAAGTGACTTCCACTGGTCAGGGGTTTGGTGGGTATATCATGAGATTCCTATAATTTCTGCGTAATTTACTTAAATAAAGTTGTGTGAGACTTTCCTCACTACCTTATGTGCGACGCAAAGGACCTTTGGGGAAATCCGCCTCTCATATCTATCCTGTGCTTTCATTTTCATAGGTCTCCAGTCTTCTGTGTCATAGTTCTCATCAAAGTAGGTCCGGTGCTTTCAACTCTTCTGGTGCCCACAAGAGCTCAGCTGACAGTTTCAAGTACCATTCTCCTCGTGGTGGTACGAACTGATTTGTTTCAGTTAAAAAAAATCTTCCTTGAATCTTCTGCTCATCAGTTAACAAAACAATCTTTTAATAACTTAGTACCGGAAGCATTATTTGAATCAACCTACGATGTGAAATGATGTGTATTCATACGTTTGTTCTTCCCGTGTAACACAAACTTTAACCATCACAGAAATCTCAGCACGAAAATGCAGAGCAACATTATACGTACTGGATAATGCAGGCTGTCATGATGCATGTGAAATAAAGCTTCTCAGTGGCGTGGTTGGTATGGTGTTGGCGTCCCACCTCGTTGTTCGCGGGTTCGATTCTCGGCCATTCCATTGAGGAGCGAGAGATGTGTATTTCTGGTGATAGAAGTTGTTCACTCTCAACGTGTTTCGGAAGTCACGTAAAGCCGTTGGCCCGCTTGCTGAATAACCACTAGTTCCATGCAACGTAAAAGCACCATACAAACAAACAAAATGATGCTTGTGAAATATCCGTATACATTGCAGTTACGAGGATACTCGAATATTGCTTCATTTCATACGGAATGTTAATAGTAAAGGATGGGATGAATCACAAAGGAGGAAATATCACTACCTGTACCTCCTGTGGACCGCCATCTGCGATTAGGTCTGAGAGTTTCGTTGGAGACATCGCGAAGGATTTTGTTACATTTTTTGCGCTCATTTTATGGGAGCGAAAGTCGCCGTCGGAATTTAAGGTCAAAGTTCAAATGTACATACGACTATTGTGAAAGTTGCCCACCGGCAATTAGAAAATTAATAGATTTAAGGATATGAAAGAAATCATAAGCGTTACATTACAATTTTAGTTGTATCATAAATGTAATCTTCGTCGAATAGAATAGAATTTGTAGACAGAATGCGAGTAAATTTTTTTGAATGGAATAGAATTTGCAGACAGAATGCGAGTAAATATTTCAGAATGGAATAGAATTTTGCAGAATGGATGCGAGTACATTTATTTAGTGGAATGGAAATTTGCAGATTGAATGCGAGTAAATTTTTTTTTGAATGGAATAGAATTTTGCAGACTGGATGCAAGTATTTGTTTTAATGGAATAGAATTTTACAGACAGGATGCGAGTAAATATTTTTAATGTAATAGAATTTTGCAAACAGGATACCAGTAAATATTTTTGAATGAAATAGAATTTTACAGACAGGATGCGAGTAAATGTATTTAATGGAATACAATTTTGCAGACAGGATGGGAATAAATTTATTTGAATAGAAAAGAATTTTGCAGACAGGATGCGAGTCAAATTTCCTAAAATACAGACTGAGTATGAAAAGTATTGAATTTTGTCATTCCATATATTCTGACACTGACGTCATTGCAATTATAGTTATAGAATGAAAATCTTGTGGTTCGTCGAATGGAACAGAACTCTGCAGAAGTGAAGCGAGTGAATAGATTCTTCTGAAATCCATTTAGTTATGAAAAAGCATTGATTTTTGTCATTTCCTGTTAACTGACACTGCGAAATCCAAGGAGTAAACTCTTCTCTCTCGGCAGATTGATTAACCAGGGAAATGGTCCAAATCTGGTTTTAGTTCTTCCTTCTTTTCTTTCTTTCCCATCCACCCCCTTTCACCCTCCTTTCAGGGAGGTGGGTTGGAAGGAGGAGGCGTCGTCGGTTGGGTGGGTAGTGAGTGGGTGGGCGGGTGGGTGTTGGAACAAACTGATCTTTCATCGCTGAGTGCAGATTCTGGTTCGTTGGGCCTCGAGGTAAATCTTGATTGACGCTTTTGCCAAAAATAAATAGCATTTGAGCGTCGGCCAATCCATCAGTATTTCTCAAGGAATTGCTTTTTCCCCCTCTCCCTTCCTATCTTCTTATTTGTTTGTTTGTTCTCTTGAAGCGAATATTGTTTCCCCTTATCGGGATTTTTGGAAATTTGGAAGAAAATGCTTTTGCGCGTTTTCTTAGTTTATTTTCTCAATCAAGATGGAAAGTTCTCCAGGGAAGATTTTCGTTTAAATGAAAACTGGAATCGGCGTTACTGATCATTTCTGGAAATATTCCATGTAATCGTACCTACGATTCGCTCAACATTCTGTATAAAGTCGTGACATCGTCATTAAACTGGAAATGATAAGCCCTCCTTCCCTTTCGCATCGTGATGGTAGGAAAGGAGATGGTAAATTACAATGTTTGATTGGCCACTTCTCTCTTTCTCTCTTCGTTTACATTTTCATGTTTCTATTGTCTAGGTATCTGAAAAGAACATAATACTGAAACTCTTTAGTTCCTAGTATTCTTTGGAGTCTTATATGCGTATAATGTTGATTGCAATAAGAAATAAAGGCTAAAAAATATGATAAACAGTAATAAACGTGAATGGAAAAGCTGAAATGATAAAATGGCCGTTTCCTAAAACAAATTAAGGACAATTTGGCGAGTTTGAACTGTGACAGTAAAATGTTAGGTTTATGTACCGTAGACTTTCGTCATTATGGTAGCTGGAAAAGTCTTTGCGTCCAGAATTTTAATTATGATATTGGAAAAGATATCCATCCCTCTTAAATGATTTAGTAGCATTCCTACACAATTTTAGCTTCCAAAAGTAATATATATATATATATATATATACGTATATATATATATATATATATATATATATATATATATATATTGAACAAAACATGAATTAAAGTGGTTCTTTCTTTCTTTTTGGTGGAATCATATTAGTGATATTTATGAAGCTGAAATATTTTTTTGCTAATATTTCCTACGAAGCCATTTATTGTTTATATTGTGTATTGGATGAAAGCAAATTTTTCCTTTTGATATTTACAGCAGGAAAGAAAAAAAATTAAGTAAACTGTACATTTGAATTTTCAAATGATCATTTCTGATCGTCATTCGAAGTAAAAAAAAGAAAAAGAAAGTATTCAACTAAGACTTAAAAAAAAAAAGTAATCGTATCTATTTAAAAGGCAAAATAGAAGTGAAAGGTCGCCCACTTGACTCTCTCACATTATCGTGATGAGCTCAGGCTCGGAACGTATTTGTCAAATTCATATTTTTCCAGTCCTCGACGACAGAGTCAAGTAGCAGCCCAAATTCATTCCCCCGTTTTCGAGGACAATCAGCTGATTGGAAAAACTAATGAAATATCCGGTTAATATCTGTGTTTGCTCGAGACATCATCATCATCGTCATCATCAGCGGCGGAAGCTGCATCATCCTAGCCATCATAATTCATCACCTTCATCCTCGTCATTATCATCATTATCATCATCATCGTCGTCGTCGTTCTCATCGCCAAACACTTATCCCGAGTGAAGTTTCGTGTTCATGCCGCTCCCTATATATTTCTGTTTGCGTATTCCGTTTGAACTCCAGTTAAATTAGTAAAGCGTTTTATTTGTGAACACACACACACACATATATGCGTATATATATATATATATATATATATATATATATATATATATAATATATACACACATATATATATTCATTGAATAGAATGGCTTTCTCACTGTTAACCAGCTTTTTTGAAATTGCTTCATATTTTCTAATTATTTTCTTTACTTCATTGTTCAGGTTACTAATGGACACATATGGGTGTTCTTCCATTTACTGTCCAGTATTTTTACACGCGACAGCTGTTTCGTCAACCTATACGTATTGACGTTTTCAGGCGTACTGATACAAATATTGTTGTTTTTGATTTAGCTGACCTTGTGTCAGCACGGGCTCTTGCTCACAGAGCGCCGTAAATACAAATATGAGCCTACATGCGTTTTGTGACGTCATGAGGACGGAAAGGTAGTACAATTGCCAGATACCTAGTGTTTTAAGTATTTACAAAAGACTATAGTGAAACATAAAATATGACAAATAAATAAATATGTTACAACAGAAATTATATAAAAAAGTTGAAAGTAAGTTATTATATACACATTATACATAAATATATATTAATTACATATATGTTTAATTCACTGAAAGTCAGTGTGCGCTCCTGTCCGCGTGTGGGGGTTTTGTTCCACGTGGTTGAAGGTCTGCCTCCTACACGAGGGGCAAGGACCGGTCTGCCTCACGTTGGATGTTAAGGCTGGGACGTTGCATTGCGATGCTGACTGCTTCTGATATCAATAAACGATTGTAGTTGCCTTCCTTGTGTATTATTTTGGTGTTTGTGAGAAGTTCTTGTAATGATGGTTTTTTATTGTGGGTATCCACAAAGTGCTGATGAATGGCTCCTTGGTTTCTGTGGGCCTGCATGCGACGTTTGAGTGTGGTGGTGTGTGTCCGATATAGCATTCAAACGCCGCATGCAGGCCCACAGAAACCAAGGAGCCATTCATCAGCACTTTGTGGATACCCACAATAAAAAACCATCATTACAAGAACTTCTCACAAACACCAAAATAATACACAAGGAAGGCAACTACAATCGTTTATTGATATCAGAAGCAGTCAGCATCGCAATGCAACGTCCCAGCCTTAACATCCAACGTGAGGCAGACCGTTCCTTGCCCTCGTGTAGGAGGCAGACCTTCAACCACGTGGAACAAAACCCCCACACGCGGACAGGAGCGCACACTGACTTTCAGTGAATTAAACATATATGTAATTAATATATATTTATGCATAATGTATATAATAACTTACTTTCAACTTTTTTATATAATTTCTGTTGTTAACATATTTATTTATTTGTCTTATTTTATGTTTCACTATAGTCTTTTGTAAATACTTAAAACTAGGTATCTGGCAATTGTACTACCTTTCCGTCCTCATAACGTCACAAAACGCATGTAGGCTCATATTTGTATCAGTACGCTTGAAAACGTCAATACGTATAGGTTGACGAAACAGCTGTCGCGTGTAAAAATACTGGAGTAAATGGAAAGAACCCCATTATGTGTCCATTAGTAACCTGAACAATGAAGTAAAGAAAATAATTAGAAAATATGAAGCGATTCAAAAAAGCTGGTTAACAGTGAGAAAGCCATTCTATTCAATGATGTTGTATCCGTGAAAAAAATTGGTGGCCCTAGAAGTATTACATATATATATGTATATATATATATATATATATATATATATATATATATATATATATATATTTATATGTATATGTGTGTGTGCATTTATTTGTAAAAACAATGACCTCCTGGCTTCTTACTTTCTTTACACACACACACACACACACGCTAACACTATAGTAGATTCACATCAACCGTGCATTTGATGTCTAGGCCAGTCCCTTACGACGCTCCTGATTGGCTGTTGATAAGCCAGTCACAGGGCTGGAAACTTAGTCTCTCGAGAGAGTTCACATAGGCAGGATGTATGTTCTACCTCTCCTGAGGGATACTTCTGAAAGACGTATCCCTCAGGAGAGTTGGAACATATATCCTGCCTATGTAAACTCTCTCGAGAGACTAAGAGTTTCCAGCCCTGTGATTGGCTTAACAACCAATCAGGAACGTCGTAGGGACTGGCCTAAACATCAAATGCACGGTTGATGTAAATCTACTGTAGTATGAAATGAGATGGACTTATAATTGAATAACTTAATCAAGAAGCCGTGTTAATGATTTCATTTATTTCAAAGATTGAGCTGACCTCAGAAACAGTAGTGAGAACTCTGGCTAGGTCATACTGCTCAGATGGGTCTAGCTGTCCTACAAAGTTATCAGCAGCCACTGCCTGGTTCCCCCAGGTACTTACTTGGGTGGATAGGGGACTTGTGTGTTGAGCATTAGTGCATATATTCGGTCTCTGGGACGTTGTGTAATTGTGCAATGAAGTGGTCCCTCCTTCTGCTGCTTATGACCAACTTCTCATTTTGGTTTGATAAGAACGCAAGGCATTCATATTTAAGGGAATCTTGCTATTTTCACCATGAAAATAGAACACAAGTTCTGCTGCATTAGTAGGAAAGAAGTAAAAAAAGAAAAAGAAAAAAAGGAAAGGTTGATCTGAACACTTACCAGATACTTCCATCACCTCGATCTCCCTAAATGTTTTGTTTTGTTTTGTTTGTAAAGCTGGGAAGCTGCAAAAGAAGACGCATAGTTTCAAAGTAGGCCGGGGAAGAGGATGCAGAGATGAAAAGACGGCAGACGATTAAAGAAACTAAAAACAAGAGAGAACTTGTAACTAAAAGAGGCAGGTTTTTGGAGAGGAAAGAGATGTGCCCTGAACACAGTGATGTAAATCAAGCACACTTGAAGGATGTGGGAAAAAACCAGAAGAGAAAGGCGTAGGAAGGGAAAGAGATAAAGGAGAAGGAGGAGAAGGGGGGGGGGGGGTGTTAGTTTAAGGGTCCGAGAGGGAGGGAGATAGTAGGACTATTAGAATAGGGATTGAAGTGTTTGTGTTTCATCAGGAAGCACGTGAGGTGAGCGCCATTTGAGAGACTGCTGGGAAATCCCCGACTACACACACACACACACACACACACTCGAATCTACACTCAATCTATCACACATTCACACTCTGAAGATGCTATTTCTTCTTAAGTAGCGAAAACTGCGGCCTTCATCTAGTAATGCGGTGCCTCATGAACACTCTTCGAAAGTATAAAATCTTCAGGAATGAGTGAATTTTTGTTTTTTTTTCTCCCCTCCATGATTACTAATTTTAGCTACATTAGTTTACGTAGTTTGGTTTTACAACGAGTCTTGTAATTTTGGCGGGCTAACAGAAATTCAGTCAATCTTTCAACATATTAAAGGAAAACAAAATCATGTGCGATTTACCAACAAACGAATAATTCATACTCAGTGTGGTTCTTGTGGCAGCAGAATAAGATTATTTTCTCTCTCTCTCTCTCTCTCTCTCTCTCTCTCTCTCTCTCTCTCTCTCTCTCTCTCTCTATTTATATATATATATATATATTATATACCTATATATATATATATATATATATATATATATATATATATATATATAATATAGGTTATATATATATATATATATATATAGATATATATATATAGGTATATATATATATAATAATATATATATATATATTCTCTATTACTATGTAGTTTTTATTTCATTTTAAAGGTACGATTTTTAGTGATATTTCCAAGGTCTGTCGAGTGCAAGCTGTAATCTAAGAAACCATGAAATATGGGTTTGTGACATTGGAAATTCATTCAAATGTTTTGCTATTTATTTATCAATTTGTTGAGTTATCGTTTTTGTAATGACTGGTCTCTTCTGTATTCTGTAATTTCATTCAGATGAACGTAGTATGCTTCGGAACATTGGATGGCAGGTCAATGCCTTGTCGGCGTATTCCATATGTAAAAGGGGTTTATCTTTTGAATACTAATAATAATAATAATAATAATAATAATAATAATAATAATAATAATAATGATAATAATAATGATAACAAATAAGTATATAAATAAAGCTACCATAAGTTTACTAAGGATTCTTACTTAAGCGAAAAGATATAAATCTTGAAAGGAGATAGAGGCTTCACAAGATGCAACGTATAGGTATTACTGAAGGGTGTTTCCCGTTTCCTGTCTTCATCTTACTGTCCAACCTCTCTAACTGTTAATTTGTGTAGCTTTGGGATTTTCTCCCAATTACACCTTCAGATTTTTGTACTTCATCTCATTTGTTATGTGGATCTCTTCGTCTTGCTGTCCAACCACTACCAACTCCCACTTTTCTCTTGTCTTCAGCGCTGAATGGCTGCAAGAGATCTATTGCTAGGATTTATAGGTTAAGTTTGACTTTATAACAGAGGTTTCTTCATTCATTCAATCATTCATTCATTTATTCAATTAATTTTTTTTTATCACACGTACTATTGCGATTAATCCTATGATAAAATAAGCAGTGAAAGTAATTTAGTTGTCTGGATGTATATATGTGATTTGGAAGAGAGCTCTTATGATCTTGGGGCATTATTTAAAAATTACTGTTTACGATTTATGGCGAGTTGAGAGTTGATCAGCAATGCTTGCTGACCAATATTCTCAGTGGAAATCGGAAGACTGAGACAACCTGTTACGTCTCTGGTAAATGACTAATCACGTTATGGAGTATTCGTCTGACCTGATGATCTTATCTTAATTAATCGTGGTAACAAACACCATTTAATTTATTCTAGGTAGAAATGAACTTACAGCATCGTTGGTTGTAGTTGCTACGTCGCCAGATTACAGAAGTCAATCAGTTAAGTAGAGGCCAAGGACAGAATAACGAGAAGAAACAAGTTATGAAGTAAATTCAGTCTCCTCAAATCTCACACAAAATGAGACACCAGATTTCCTCTTGAAATAGGGAAGGTAATAGGACTTACCTTTGGTTGGAACGTTTGGTTGGAGCCCTTTTTCGAGGTTATGATAATATTGTAAGCAGGAGCTTGATGGTGCACGCTTTGCTAGAACCAGGCACTACCCGTCATTTTTCCCCTTCCCTCCCGATCCCCTACCTACCCTGGCCCCATTCGGGTCAGGCAGAAAGGTTTGTAGGAGGAGGGTGGATGTGCCATGTCTCCCTACCTAGCCCGTGCCCATCCGGGCGGACAAACAGGTTTGCAGGAGGAGGGTGTATGTTTCATGTCTCACTACCTAGCTCGTGCCCATCCGGGCGGACAAACAGGTATGCAGGAAGAAGGTGGATGAGTCATGTCTCCCCAACACTCCCGATCTCATACCTACCCAGTCCCCACTCGGGGCGGATAAACAGGAAAGATCCACTCGAATTTTATGGTTATAGATATATTTCGTCTCACGAAGTATTTGCTAGTCGACAGACTTCTAATGGAGCAAAAAGCTCTTTAGATTTCGGTTGTCATTCTTTGTAATCAGAGTGAAGGGTATAGTAAGTGAACGGGTAAACTAAATCCTTTTTCTAACCTTGGTTTTGAATTAACGTGATTACTGGAGCTTGAAGTGCTCATAGACCTACAGAATCGTGATGAGATAAATCCTTAGGGTCGTGAGGTGTAAACTGGGCGTCTTTTCAGTTGGTATCTGAGAAATGTTCGGCGCAGGACTTTTTATGGTAAACTCGGTTTTCATTTAGTATGTGTCCCGTGCCTGAGAAGATGGAACTTTTATGCACCTATGTAGATTCCTTTTGGGAAGTTCAAATCATCTGCCTCTCCTCTTGCAGACTTGATATCATATCCAAATAGCTTTAGGACGTTCGTTAATTAGTTAATTATCACAGCCCCGTAGGGAAGTATTGCCATCAGTACACATCATGCGGTGCTCTGTGGACATTATTTAAGGTTCTTTGTAGCGTCCCTTCGACCCCTAGCTGCAACTCCTTTCATTCCTTTTATTGTACCTCCGTTCATATTCCCTTTCATCTGACTTTCCACCCTCTCTTACACGAGTCTCTCAGTGCAAGTTTTCTCCCATTTACACCTTTCAAGGATTTTTATAAATTCCCCTTTAGCACTAAATGACCTCATAGGTTCCAGCGCTTGGCCTTTGGCCTAAATTCTATATTCTATTCTGTTCTCTAATTATATCTCATTTTCCCTTTTGGTTTATATGATTCCCTTTTCATTTGACCATTGAAGTCTATTTCTTTAATTCGCGGACAATTTAATTCAAAGATTAGATGAAAGCATCAAGAATGGAACATGAGTTGACCGGTCACACTACCCACATAACAATAGTATTTTTGAAAAATGCATAAACACCACTTTAAATCCATCTTTAATGCATTATTCTCGCAATAAGAAAAAAAAAGCATTTTTACAGATATTCTAACTAATCTCTCGCAAAATCTTGTCTCTTTTATGAGGTATAAAAGTATTGCGTGTTTTCCGCATGAAAGAATTACCTATCAGTGACAACCGAGGCGAGAAAATAGCGAGAAAATAAACACCGAAAACGCGGAAGATAATATTATCATTTAGGGTCATCTCTCAAACCTTAGCAAATATCTCGCGAGTCTCCCGATGGCGATGACGATATTGCAGCCAACGCTAAGGAGAGAACACCCTCTCTCTCTCTCTCTCTCTCTCTCTCTCTCTCTCTCTCTCTCTCTCTCTCTCTCTCCACCCCTGGAGAGAGAGAGAGAGAGAGAAATTATGAGTTCCTATATCTTTGTTTTAATCTCTCTCTCTCTCTCTCTCTCTCTCTCTCTCTCTCTCTCTCTCTCTCTCTCTCTCTCTCTCCTCTCCAATTTTTTCATATCGCCGTCACCGTTCTACGACTTTGAAGAATTTTTTTTCTTCTATTCCTCCTCCTCCTCCTCCATTTCTTCTCTCAACTTTTCCATCTCCCCCTACCTACTCTCCCACCAGGTAATCGAGGGTTCGAGTCCGAAAGAAGGAAGTTAGAGATAAAAAGATAGAAACATCATTATCACTTGCGCGCGAGAGGAGCGGATCGATAGCATTTCCCTTACACCTTGCTGTCTCATCTGGCGCGAGTAATGGCGGCGTTCCCATAAGTAATTCCTATAAATTCCTACAAGTAACGTCTCCTTAGATATGGCTGGCAGATGGCGAAAGAGATTCCCCTGAACAGGTTCTCTGCGAGATGCGTATAACGAAGAGGAGGAGAAGAAGAAGAAGACAACGACGGAAGATTACCTATCATGTAATAACCGGCCATGAAGAGGTCGCGGACGAGACGAATTAGGCAAGATGCTTCCCCGTGATAACTGCGGGGCCTTCTTCGGGGACCCGAAGCAGCGTCGGGTGCTTGAAAGAAGCGCTTGAAAGAAGAAGCTCTTGAGAGAAGCGCTTGAAAGAAGCTCTTGAAAGAAGCTCTTGAAAGAAGCGCTTGAAAGAAGCGCTTGAAAGAAGAAGCTCTTGAGAGAAGCGCTTGAGAGAAGTGCTTGCGAGAAGCGCTTGCGAGGAGATCGAAAGATGAGGGAGAGAAAGGGGCATATAATAAAGGAGGACGAGGGTAATTTGCGGGAGAAGCTAAAAATTGACAAAGAAAATTGTGGTAGGTGAGATGAAAAGGGGTGTAAGATAGAGGACGACAATGACCGATGAAGTGGAGGCAAGGAGCATATGATAAAGAAGGAGAAGAGGAATTTGGGGAGAAGCTAAAAGTTGATCAAGAAAATTGTGATAGGTTTGAGGGAAAGGAGAGCGGATAGACAACGACAATAATTGAAGTGGAAGAAAGAAGCAGTATAATAAAGGGGGAGAAGAGTAGAGAGATGGCGATAATAATTGATGAGGCGGGAGGAAGGAGCTCATAATAAATTAGGAGGAGAGTAATTTGGGGAGAAGCTAAAAGTTGATAAAGAAAAATGTGGTAGGTTAGATGAAAAGGAGTGTAGACAGACAACCTCTGTAACTGGTGAAGTATATACGTGCATGTGTGTCAGTGTTGTAGGTGTATGTAAGTGTATATTCGTGTATGCATATCTATGCATATACATTACTTTCAGAGTAAAACAGTATCAAGCTATAGAATACTCTTGATATATTAACTCTAGGTCGATGCATTCATCAGTTACTGCTCACATAACAGAATTAAGGCAGTTTATTGGTAATAGTTATTTGTGCTTTTCATTAAATGCTTGCAGTAGAAACAATAAAGCGATTTTCGGATGAGAACCCATGGGCCTTGATTCTCTACACCTTGGTTGAAAGTATGACCATCTTGTCTGTCGCTCCCTGTTGAAAGAGCACTTGATGTGGTTTCTGTGGCTATATTTAATGTGTGAACATTATCTAAACTGGCCATATTCGATTTTGTTCGGGATTTCGTCACGTTTGTTAAATTTTCGTTGTGCGGACGAAAATAATGACATTTTGTCGGATTATAATTCAGCCTTTTGCCCCCTTTCGCTTAAAACATCCGATGGGAAACAGTGAGAAAAAACAAGGCGTGATTCGACCTCCAGCTTACTCTGGACACATGCAAGATTTTTCCCATCACTCATAAATTATCAACATTATATTCTTAACTTAACGTGAAGTGGTCTTAATAATTAAAACTCATACTTAGTACTACCCATTCTAACAAAAAGATCAAATCAAAAGGACGCAAAATAATTGAACAGAAACATAGCCTAAATTCAGTACACCAAATAAATTAAAACGTGTTAAAATCTGCGGTCAAATAGAGCCTTGTTTCTCCAACGAAATTTAAAATACTTGCACTGTATTTTATTAATATGCACATTATTTATTTTTTTTGCATTTTCTTTCCAATAAGTAAGTCATAAATACCCTATCCTAAATTTCCTGTATCTTTTTTTTCAGGCCCTTCCATAGATCTTTCCTACAGTCCGCCCCTCCCACCCCCACAAGAACAACAACAACAGTTTGTAGGCTTAATCCCAGAGTAAACGAAAATTGGTTACTTATTCGCACGTAAGCAGGTGTTCTCCGTAGGGGCTAGTGCGTGTGGTGGACTGTAGGCATTACTTAAGGTTCTTTGCAACGTCCCTTCAGCCCCAACCTGTGACCCCTTTCATTCCTTTTACTGTAATTCCATTCATATTCTCTTTAATCCATCTTGCTACTTACCCTCTCGTAACAATTCTTTCATAGTACAGCTGTTTTTAGGTTTTCTTCCTATTATACCTTTCAAAGCCTTTTACTCTCAATTCCCGTTTATGCGCTGAATGACCTCATGGGTCCCTGCGCTTGCCCGTTGACCTAAATTCTATATTCGATTCCATTCCGTAATCAGGTATTTTACTGACGTTTGGAGAGAGTATATTTTAAAAGCTTTTACTTGGACATTGGCAGCAGCACGTTTCTTAACTAGTTTTCGGATCAGAAGGCAGGAAAAACCTGTATCCGTATCTGATGACTTTTCTTACTTAGGAGCACGTAGGGGTTACTGGTGATCGAAATTGATCTCGTGTTTTTCATCATATCTTTGAAATAGCAGTTTACAAAGTATTTTTGCTTAATAGCCAGTTAGATTTAATTTTCCATCAGTCGTGTTTGATGCCTAATGGAATCTTCTATGCTTGTGTCCCGAACCTCTTATTAAGAATGGACAGAGTTAATAGTCTGTTCAGTTCCTTTTTAAACAAACGGAAAGCTTGTGAATAAAAGCACAAACTTATTATTGAGAGGGTCTGATTACAATAAGAAACTTTGTTTGTAATAGTCATCCTCATGAATTTCGATGATGCAAGATAGATAAAACAAAAACACGTTCATTGACTTAGCCGGGGCTGGATGCTAACGTGCATATATTGTTTTTCCTTTAAATTCTAAAACCATTAATTATTTCTCATAGAATTAGTTGATACGGGTTAAACTGAACAATTCGATAGGAAAATAAATAAAAAATAGATCTCAGAATTTCGCAAATAGTAAGAGTTTCGGATTGCAATTCTTGTGGACGAGGGATCGAAACTGTACGTACACTTTCAGTGAGTTGTTTATTTATGACTAAAAGTTCCGATATCATGATTCAATAGCGCTTCAGTGGCGTGGTCGGTTTGGTCTTGGCCTGCCACCTCGGTGGCCGCGAGTTCAATTCTCGGGCATTCCATTGAGGGGTCAGAGATGTGTATTTCTGGTGATAGAAGTTCACTCTCGACGTGGTTCGGTAGTCACGTAAAACCGTTGGTCCCGTTGCTGAATAACCACCTGGTTCCATGCAACGTAAAAACACCATACAAACTCCATTATGACCTTGTTGAACCTGGGGTCATTTCCGCCTCATAATATCTTCTGTGTATAAATATGTCTACATGAATTCGATTCCTGTGGACCTTGGATCAATACCAAGCACTTTTAAAGAGAATTTTCCTTGTGTTTTCCCCTGTGGATATCAAGTTATATCTTCTAAACAATTTTTCCTCACGGTACTGAAAAACCAAACAGTTCCAGATGGTCAGTTCATCAGACCAAACTTTCGTAAATCAGTCAGTAAAAATTGACCTATTCTCGCTTACTCGGGGAGTAAGCTTTTTTTTTTTCTTGTTCTTGTTGGGGGATAGAAAGGTCTATGGAAAAGCCTAAAAAGGTCTGAAAAAGGTGTTTCGCGTTGAGGTAAAGATACAGGAATTTTAGATAGGGATATTTATAATTTATTTATAAGAATGAAAAGGTAAAAAAACAAAAAACAAATAGTGTGCATGCTAAGCAGTGCAGAACAATTATATCTAAGGAAATATAGCGTATTTATATTAATTTTTATTGGTGAAACAACACTCTATTTGACCGTAGATTTTAGCACGCGCCCCGAGTAAGGTGGAGGTCGGATCACACCTTGCTTAAACTCCTTTCACAAAGAGTGAAATCTGTTTTTCGGGATCCAGGAATCGCAGATGTAGAACACTTAATTGGTTAATTGACGCAGATTCTAGACGAAGATCGGAACAAGTAACTAGCACATGTGAAGAAACATATGGTATTTTTTCTATAGTCAGCACTTTTTAATACAACTTTTGGTTCCCGAAGTGACTGCTGATCATTTCATCCCGAAATAACTATAGTAGATTCACACCAATCGTGCATTTGACTTCTAGGCCAGTCCCTTACGACGCTCCTGATTGACTGTTGATAAGCCAGTCACAGGACTGGAAACTCTCAGTCTCTCGAGAGAGTTCACATAGGCAGGATGTAGTTTCCACGTCTCCTGAGGGATATGTCTTTCAAAAGTATCCCTCAGGAGAGGTGGAACATACGTCCTTCTTATGTGAACTCTCGAGAGAGACTGAGAATTTCCAGCCCTGTGACTGGCTTATCACAGCCAATCAGGAGCGTCGTCATTGCATTTCGAAATAACCAGCGATTATCACATCCCGGAATAACTATTGATCATCTCTCTCTCTCTCTCTCTCTCTCTCTTTATGCTTCTATATTACCAGTTTAACATGTATTTCTGTTTACATCCCGAAGTAGCAGTGATCATTGCATCCTAAAATAACTAGTGATTCTTTCATCCCAAAATATCTAGTGATCATTGCATCCCAATATAACTAGCGACCATTGCATTCCAAAATACCTTGTAATCATTGCATCAAGAAATAACTAGTGATCATTGTATCCCTTAATAATTATTGATCAAAAAGTGCTGTAGTCAATGTTCAGTCTAGTAGGATTTTCACTAAAGAACTTAGAATATGCAGTACCTCTGGATTTGGTTGAATTATACTATATTCGATATATGTATTTGGTGTAATTTAGCTGGAAATTAATTTAGCCGACGAATTCATCAGAAGTTTCGACAATATGTAATATAAAAGTAGGCAATGATTTCGGTGCGGTTCTTGCATTTAATGCAATCTCTAATAAAGAAAATTCAATTAAGTTTTCAGAAATTAGATATAAAAAATGTCGTTCGCAATAATGTTAAACCAGCTGTGAAAAAAGTTTATATGAGGGGAACTAGAAATTGAGCTAATTAGCATCTTAAAAAGATGGCTATGAATTCTTTTTTGTTTGGATTTTATGCTAAATTTTTTCTGACATCTTTTTTAACATTATTATATTATTATTATTATTATTATTATTATTATTATTATTATTATTATTATTATTATTATTATATTA
>NC_061089.1:56628442-56645942 GCF_015104395.2 Macrobrachium nipponense
ACTGGGTTTTATGACCGGCTAGATTTTGCCGTAATTGTTTCCTGTCGGACACATCTTGCTTTCTCCCGGGATAAGTTTTGTTTATGGGTCGTCGTGGGCAGAGATGAGGGAAGAGGAAGAGGAGGAGGAGGAGAGAAGAGACAGGGCAAGTTAGAAATGAAGGCAGAAGGGATTCCAGAGGCTGGAGTATCAGATTTCTCTTAATTAATTGGCGTGGTAGACACTTATCCATAAAAAGACGAGAGTGATGGATACCCTGCATATAAATCATGGGGGCGGTGCATTCCTACACCCACTGTGACGCCGAGTGATTTCTCAAGAGAAGGGACTTGTGGTGGGAGGGGGAGAGAGAGAGAGAGAGAGAGAGAGAGAGAGAATATGTGTATGTGTGACTTCACCTTCAGAACTGACACTCAAAGGCTCTCTTCAAGAAGGGAGATGAAAGGAGGTCGGGGAAGGGAAGACACCTTAACCCCCCTTCCCTCCCCCACCACCTCCCCCCTGCCATAGGCCCGATGGGAAGGAGGAGGAGGCGTTTTAAGGGGGTGGGGTATAGGGGGGATGGATGAACTTGTGCCTCCGAAGTGACAGAGTCGGAACCATGAATATTCTAACGCTTCCTTTAGCGGTTGGTCGTCGACGCCATCTCTCGTTATCACATCTGGAAATCATTTTTTTCCCCCTTCCTTATCTTATCTGCGCGGGACCCTCGTCTTCACAGATGCTCGACCGCGATAGCTAGATATAGAGTTTTCGATCGAAGAGATTACTGCAGTCCTGGCTTAAAAGAGCCATTTAGACCAGCGCTAACGGCTCTTCCATCTTCCAGATTTCGTCCTATAACCGGTGGAGATCATTGTATCTTTTAAAAATGTTCTATTTTGTGACCAGATTTAGACAAAAAACTCTTTCCTAAGAATGTAATGTGTTATCCTTAGATTGTTACTCTTTTGAATTGAAAGATGGGAGATATCTGCTGAAACTATATTTTGAGGCAATCTCTGGAGAGCTGTATTCTGAACGATTCAAACTTGTAAGTTAAAATGGCATACCTTAAGCTCTTTGAGCAATAAGCATTACTTTGGTAATTTAAACCTCGTTGTGTTTTTGTTAATTTCAACTCCCTTGGTAATTGTTAACCTTGTTTTTTCTCAGTAGGATATCATGTCAGTATATTATACTGATGTCTACACGTAGTGTTCTTATCATAAAGGGACCTTTATTTTTGAAGGATAGTAGCTGCTTCACTGATAGTATTATAAGAAATATGGGATGTGTAATGAAACCCTGTTTATTATTAATCTTTTTTATAATTACATTTTTGTATTCAACCTACAAACACACACGCTCACACACTGGGCGTGTGTTCGTGTTCATGATAGTTTTGTCAATAATTCACGTGAAATCATTTTCTCCAACATTAATCTACAAATACCCGTTAATATAGAATCCACTTCACTTTTGAAAAAAATGAAGAATTCACTCTACTTTTGGAAATATATGATTCGAACCTATTCCCTTACAGTCTGATGCGAGAATGACCGTGACATTCACCCACCGTGCGATTTAAGTTGATTTAGACTCAACTGTTCATGTTTTTTAAATCAACCCATTTCTCCACAATAACTTTTAAAAGTTTCAAACACTAAGCTATTTCTGATGGTTTGTCAACAATTCTGACGTGACTTGTTAGTGTGTATATATAGATAATTATATATATATATATATATATATATATATATATATATAGATAATATAGATATATATATGATATATATTATTATATATATGTATATATATATAATATGTTAGTGTATATATATATATTTATATATATGTGTTCTGTGTGTGTGTGTATTTGTTTGTTTGTAAAACTTGCCTATCTATCTCGGTGAAAAGTGAAAATTTATATTACCTTTATTAACCTTATAATAAAGCACACGCACATGTGTGTGTGTTTGTGTGTTCTCCGTTTCTTCTTGAGATTCAGCTGAATGTTGTCTGGATTTTGATATGGCTAAAAACTACGACATCCGTTGCTCCTTCCTGGTAAGAAACTATGCATCAGTTATATTATATGTGTCGGTAAAATTCATGTGCACATTTTATATCTGTGCATATATCAGTGCAAATATAGTAAAAATGGACACTGCTTTCGCACAGATAGCCAGTGTACACGAAGTTAATGAATCAGACGAAACTGGCAAAGGAGTTTATATATGTATATATATATATATATATATATATATATATATATATGTGTGTGTGTGTGTGTGTATCTATATATATAGATATATATATGTATGTGTGTATGTGTGTAAATATAAATGTATACATACACTCGCTCACACTCACTCACTCACTGACGACGACTGTGTTCGCGTACCTTAGTCAGATTTATCTAAAATCCTGTTCATCGACCCTTGTCCAATAAAGGCTCCGGAAGGATAAGCTGGAACAAACACTCCAGGAGGTGAATAAATCCATATACAAATAAAAGCTTACTAGAAATATTTTGTAAAGTGTTTTTGTTTTGGAATTTTCATCACTTCCGTTAATTTCTCCATTTTGATTTTTCTTCGGCAATATCTAAGTTTTTAATGTTTGAAATTATCTCTCGTCAGATCTTTTGTATCGGAACATTTTTTAGGAATTGGAATCGTTACTATCAAGTCCGTTTGAAGTAATCCTTGTTAATTCTATGTCAGTTTTAGAGTCTTAATTTCTTTTCTTGTGCGGTTGCAAAGAATTTGTATGAAACTGTTTTGCGGTGATTATAGTTCAACCAAATAGGCAACGTGTGAATTTTCTGTGGTCTATAAACCTAATGTCACCCATGGATGCATCAAGGCATTTCTTATTAGCGCCATCCTCTTACATTTCTTAAAGTATTGCCGTGGGTATTCCTACCATATTCTAACGGTCTAACCCTATACTACACAAACATTCATTTGGTTTAAAGAGTTCATCTTTTTATGTCATCTCATGTCGTCACATTAAGCACTGATGAGATTGGATCCCCGTGTTTGGGCTTTGTCCCTAAGTACTGTATCCCCGTCCATACCAAGGTACGCTTGAGGTTTTTATCAAAATATAACATGTAAAGCGATGTAGTCTCCTTAATGAATGTTACGGTATTTTATGCCATGGTAAAACCGATTTGCTTGGTGAGAATGAATTGAGATGGTTCGCAAGAGAAAAAAACTACACAGAGAAAATATGCATAGACAAAAACAACTGTTGCACTCCATACGGGGTTAGTCCCATCAGTGCACCTCACCTGGAGCACGGTAGGCATTACTAAAGGTTGTTTGTAAGCCCGTTCGGCCCGTAGCATTTTACTTACCTCTGTTTTAATCGCTGAATGACTGAAAGTGCTTCATTGCTTGGCTTTATGGCCTACTCTTCATAAATCAGTCAAACAAAGAAGCGCCTTCCCGAGAAAGATTTTAAAAGGTACCATTAGAAGGCAGTCTGATGTTGATTGCTCAAAAGCCAGGATAGAAAGCATTTGCAAGTTTGAAACGGCTTTAGCAGTTATCCACGCTGTCCAGTACACTAGGAATGTGAACTTTTATTTTTTTGTAGTTTTTTTTGTAGTGTTTCTTGGTTCGATCGGTTTCATACAGAATTTCTACCGGGGAAAAGAGAAGTTAAACTTTGATATCAGCTTTCTTAATCTTAACCTCCAGATATCCCTTCTTGATCACATGTGCATATTCGAGAAAACACGTAACATTGATTGGGAATCGGTGTCTTATGTGTCTATTGAAGCAAGTTATTTGCGGGGAATAGAAATTTTTTTGGTGAAAGTGAAACTTATACAAGACTGAATGGACAGTAAAATCTTGATTTAGAAAAGAGGGTCAGGTAAAAGTTGTTAATGCCTCAGGGATTTTTTTAATGTTGTTATGGATTGAATGATGAGAGTTGTTGAGGGAAGAATTGGGCATGTGAGCACAAAGTTTTTGGATGAGAAAAAGTGTCGCGAACGTATATCGGAATAGTTAATATTTACTGATGAGAGAACGTTAGTGACAGTTATTGTAGAGATTCTTTTGAGACTTCTGAATTATCTTAGGAGGCTGAAGCAGGATGGTAGCTAAAATAAATTGTGGGTGTAAGTTTGAACTTAGATTGACTGACTAATGGTTGTTCAAATAGATGGCAGAATAATGGCAGTGGCTGATTAATGTGATATTTGATGAAACATGGATCATTAACATTTATAGAGGAGGGAGGAAAGTCCGAAGATGCAGAGATTAGGATGTGTTGGAGGGAATGCTGAGCCAACTCTCCTTTATGGAAATGAAGTGTGTATGTTGAATGCTAACGAGAGTAAAAAGTTGATGATGAAAAGATGAATTGTACTAAGGCGCTGATGGCAATAATATATCATTCAGGAGTTTTAGAAACAAGCCCAGAGCAGGAGGTAGACGGAGTAGAAGTATTAGAAAGAGAGTCTTGATATCCAGAGGATGGGAGAGTGCGTGAACGACAGAGGTGAGTTGCTCAATAGGTAGGTACAGAGAGTTCAACGAAACATTTACCTTACGCGTATACTACTTGCATACGGTGTTGCTTTTTTTTTTTTATTTTTGATAAATTTCATTTCCTATTATGAGGTCAGATCACAGAGCAGTAGTTTGTTTAGTAGTTACCTTATACAACTGATAGATGTACATGACAGTTGGTTTGCCATATTTCTTAGGGAATAATATTTTTTGTTATAATTATAATTATCATTTTTACTTGTATTTACAGTTGCGTAGCCCCTCATATCAACCATGCACGCCCTTTAACTCATAAATCACAAGGCACAGAAGCAGCTACTCCCTCCCTCTTTGTCTCTCCAAGAATATTTCATGCTTAATGAACAATGTATCCGAAACCCATCAGAACATTGTATTTAAAGAATGGTATGTGAACTTTTTAAGCATCATAACCGAAGGAGAACCTCGACATGAAATTTAATTTAAAGATTAATTTAGATTTGATACGTAAAGCATCGTAAACGAAGGAGAACCACGAGGTTATATTTTATTTAAAGAATGATTTAACGTGAATATGTTAAGCATCATAACAGAAAGAGAACCACGAAATTAGATTCTATATAAAGAATAATTTCATTTGGGTGCGTAAAGCATCATAAACGAAGGAGAACCACGAGGTTATAATTTATTTCAAGAATGATTTAACATGAATATGTTAAGCATCATAACAGAAAGAGAACCACGAAATTAAATTCTATATAAAGAATAATTTGATTTGAGTACGTAAAGCATCATAAGAGCAAGAGAACCACGAAGTGAAATTTTGCTTCGTCGTGAAAGCGACCCATTAACCCTAATGGCGATGATGTTCCTCTTTGAAGTGTAAACGCATTCACGGCCTGGTAGCTGGTTTTGTTGTTGCCATTTTGATAATTAACAACCAATCATTTGAGGCGTCGGGAACTCATCCGTCAACGTCGTTGCATTAAGCGATTATCTCGAATGACCATCGGCCACCACAGAGACCCACTCCACCTCCTCCTCCTCCTCCCCCTCCTCTCTCCCCTTCCTTCACCAAGCGTTCGCAGGAGACGTGCACATCAAGTACGGACCCAGGTCCCTTTATCAGAGAACGGTTGCATTTGGGAAACACCGCCATCAGAATTTGCGACTTCTGTCCTGACGGCACAAGGGCTACATTCCCCTGTCAGTGTTCATTCCTGGTGGGGATCCTATTAAAAAAAGAAACAAAGGATACATCCCGCTGTATCGCAGCCGTGTCCAGAGTATTGGGGATAGGTTGTTGCTACTTGTTTCGTCATTGACCAGGTCGTCAACCGTGGCCTATGAGATGGAAATGAGTCTTTTCAACCAACTAAATAACTAAAAGGAAGAAGAGTTTCGAACCATTTTCAGTTGTTTCAAGGGGTATTCTACGGATACAATCTCGACTCAACGGGGTTATCTGTCGCGTTCTCTTATCTTAGGGTGTATCGTTCTCTGAAGGATTATGTAGCCCCTCAGGTTTCTGTTTCGATGGGATGAATTTCATGTCATTGATAAGACCACCTTCGAATATCATGTTTCCAAATGTTTACGTTATAACATAGCACACAAAACTACTCTTAATGCAGGTGAACCCAGTATTGACTATCTGTAAGTATAGTGAAGAGCAGAATTATTGAGACTTGGTCTGTGTTAAAAAAAACTTTTAGTGAAATAAAAACTTAATTTTAAATTTTTTGAAGTTTAGGACTGGAACTGAAATCTTAAAATCTTGATAATTTATTGCCGTGAGAGATTAAGCCATTCGATGAACATAAGTTTTACTTTCCTTCATTGCTAATTTTTCATGCGTATGAATCAGAACCTTTCCATTCACTTTGTTTTTTCATTGTGTTGTCACTTTTAAGTTTTACTTTGAAGTATAAGTATCTATTCCTAACTGGTTATGATTCCCCCACCTAGGAACAAGTATAAATGTTATTTAGCAACGCCTGGGATTGATGGTACGTATTAGTTCTCCTGTGTCTCAAGATTTTCAGGTATGCTGAGTTTGAAGGTCGCGATTTAAATTTCTGTATTCAGTTCTATTTGGTGAGTCATTTGTTTGCATCTAAGCGCTGACGTTTATCGATGCTTCCACTTAAAAACCAATAGTCACACAAGTAGGTAGATATATTGTAAAGTCGATAGTGAAATGACGTTGGTGCTAGTGAATGTAAGTGCCGCTTACACAGCTCATTTGCTGATATGGTAAACATTAAAATGTACTTATTTATTAGATGAGAGCATTTCTATCAAGTTTTCATAGTACTCAAATTTCGTCTAATCACCTTGCCGTTCCCGAATACGACAATATTATCTATATCTTTATATGTATATTATGTTTTTATTTATTTATTTATTCATTAGGGTCTAGCTGGATTAGGTTTATATCAAGTACAAGTGTTTCAGAAAGGGTCGTTCGAATCAGCAAATAGCCTCGTTTTCTCACAAGTAATTGATTTTGTAAATATTGACGTAGGTTATAAGCTATGTTTAGGATGTACCCGACTATTAGTCATTTTTATGAGCGCGAAGAGGGATTCCATCTTCTTTTTGATCGCATTTTTCCCCTCCTGGCGAAGTGGCTAACTTTTGCAGCCAGTGATGCCGAGAAGATAAGCTGATCTGTCCGGAGATGTTCGTCTCCCTAATGCCGAGAACACTACTTTTCTGTGGCGTTAATTAATGGGCCGGTGAGCTTGTGCGAAAAGCTGCATGCTTGTAGAGAGAGAGAGAGAGAGAGAGAGAGAGAGAGAGAGGCTGTTAGTCGCAAGTTTTAAGAGAGTTGCGTATAAAGATTCTTCCTGATTAGTAAACAATATAGAAGAAGAAAGAGTCTGAAGTCCTTCAACGAAGACAGCATTACTCCTGTTACTTCTATCTGCTTAACCCCCGTAGACTTTCCTTCGCACCCTTCCTTGTCCAAGAATGAAATGGATACTTGGCTTAGAAAGAATAATTAGGTTAGCGTTCACAAAACTGCTGGGAACGGAGGAAAGAGCGTTGCCATGTTCTGGGTCTAAGCCTTGTTACAATTAGATTTGGCCAAGTTGTATGGTTGGCTGTAGGGTCGCATATTCACAGCAGTTTCGCAAGCTACTTTTGATGATGGTCTTGTAATACTGAAAAATTTGTTTCTTGGATAAATTAAAATCAGTTAAGTTATTGAAAATGCCATCTTTGTTTTCTTGGATAAACTGAAATCAGTTAAGTTACTTAAAATGCCATCCTTGTTTTCCTGAATAAATTAAGATAAGTTAATTTATTTGAAATGCCTTATTTGTTTTCTAAAATACATTAAAATAAATTAATTTATTTGAAATGCCTTCTTTGTTTTCTTGAATACATTAAAATAAGTTAATTTATTTAAAGGGCCAGCTTCGTTTTCTTGAATGATTTAAAATCGGTTAAGCCTGTTAAAATGGCATTTTTTTTATACTAAATCAAAATTAGTTAATTTATTAAAAATGCCATCTTTGCTTTCTTGAGTAAATTAAAATCAGTTAAGTTTTTTAAAATGCAATCCTTGTTTTCTTGAATGCAATTAAATCAGTTAAGTTATTTAAAATGCCATATTTATTTTATTGAATAAATTGAAAAAAGTTATTTATTTAAAATGCCTTCTTTGTTTTCTTGAATAAATTGACATCGGACATCTTTTTGTTAGCAAATTAAAATAAATTAATTTATTTAAAAAGCCATCTTTGTTTTTTTGATGGAATAAAAATAAGCTAAGTTATTTAAAATGCCTTCTTTCTTTTCCTTAATACATAAAAATAAGTCAGTTAATCAAAATGCCATACTTGTTTTCTGGAATAAATTAAAACCAGTTATCCAAAGTGACATCTTTGTGTATAGAATAAATTAAAGTGTGTCAGGTTATTGCAAATTCCCTCATTGTTTTCTTGAATAGATTAAAATCAATCAAGTTATTTACAATGCCATCATAGTTTTTGAACACTATAGTAAGGGCTTTAGGTAAAGTTCGCGTTTCAGATGGATATATGTCTGCGGTATTTGTATTCTTGATGATTGTGAAGTAAGCGAAGGTCGTGTTCATTTTTAGGGCCCAGTTTATATTCATAGAATAGGAGATACTTTTACAGAATTCTTAATCCTCGGGTAAATTCATGACTTCCAGTCTCTAGGACCACCAACAAAGGTTCATCAATACTTTTATTAACTGTTAATCACGCGATATTTGCATTTGCTCCATCAGCTTCTTTAATATACTATGATTAATGGGGTGACTAATTCAATACTATCTGCGTAAATCACCAAGGCCTGTGTTTAAGAGCAATCACTCAAAGTGCCTGGCGTTACTTTACATTTACCTGTTTTTACGTTGCTATGAATTTACGCTTCGACCAGACCGCACCTGTGTAGTAATGCACCACTTTGGCTGGGATTAATATAGACTGTTCCGGTCACTGGGAAGTAGATACAACTGTAAATCTCTCTCTCTCTCTCTCTCTCTATCTCTCTCTCTCTCTCTCTCTCTCTCTCTCATACATACACGCACAGGCTTTGACTGGGATTAATATGGAATGTCCCGGTTACTGGAAAGTAGATAATACTGTAACTCCTTCCTCTCTCTCTCTCTCTCTCTCTCTCTCTCTCTCTCTCTCTCTCTCTTTCTCTCTCTCTCTCTCTCTCTGACACACACACTAGCTGGGATTAATAAGGAGTGTTCCGTTTACTGAAAGTAGATAATACTGTAACCCCTTCTCTCTCTCTCTCTCTCTCTCTCTCTCTCTCTCTCTCTCTGTATTAGTCGCTGCATGCCGAGAAGTGATAATACAAACAAAATAAAACTCTGGCGTCGCTTGCGTGTCTCCTTTGCCACAGGCGCTCTGGATTTCATGGCAAATAATTGTCGGTGTATTGAACACCACAGGAACAAATGACCTTAGGCAAGATATGAAACTTGTCAGCGTCTCCTCCTGCCCAATTCGCAGTTCTGAGAAGTCAGGAAAATCAACTCCGGTATTATTGTTGATGAATAGGCAAGACGTCTGTCAACTAGGCCATAAAAACAAGAGAAGAAGAAGAAGAAGAAGAAGAAGAAGAAGAAGAAGAAGAATTGGTGACCTATCTCGAGATCGATTTAGTAATTTCAGGGACGTATTAAGGCACCCATGATAAATGTCAAAGAAAATTATCATTGGCAGGTCGAGCATAATTGCCATTCGCGTCATTTTACTCGATTGCTAAGTCATATGGTGTCAGAGGAAGGAAAGAAACCGCCTCGGAGTTATTTCCGTTGCAAATTCAAAGTGTAATCATAAGGATTACTGTTATATCTGACGTGAAATTTCGTAAGGTCACGTGGACTCCAAAGTTAAGTATTCGGAAGAGAGATGTGTTTCAGGCACCTGTTGTCTTTCCTCTGTGTTAGAAACAGTGGAGGGATTCCAAAGGAAGGAAAAGAATACGTAGCTGGGGGTTATGCTTTATTTAAAAACGGAATTCCCCTTTTAAATAAAACAAAATCTTGATATAAAGTCTTTACTGAAATACGCAGAGGAGAACATTCGTGCTTGCGCGTATATATATATATATATATATATATATATATATATTATATATATATATATATATATATATATATATATATAATCTATATATATATATATATATATATATATAGATATATAGATATATATATATATATATATATATATATATATATATATATATATATATATATATATCTATATCTATATATATATTATATATATATATATATATATATATATGTGTGTGTGTGTGTGTGTGTGTGTGAGTGAGTGTGAGTCTGTGCTTGTGTGTGTATGTGTACATGCCCGTGTAGAGCTTATTAAAGTTATGATGGTTAGAGGAGAGGAAAAAAAATCTTGCAAATTATATTTACTTGTCTTATATACACAGCCATACTAATTTGTATAAATAAATATTTCCTAGAAGAAGAAAGTAATATTGACTGTCACTTTCCTCATTTACCTCTGAATAAAATAATGCGTTGATAGCAAAGAAAACTTATTAGAAAAGCCATTTCCGTAAGAGTTTTTCGTAAAAGAATTCAGTCTTCTTTCTTGATACACTTGAGAACTCCTGGTTTAAAGTGTCAACTTTCTTTGCACCTAAATATATAGTGGCTAGGTAAAAGTTTCACTGGGTTGTTGAAAGGGTAAAGGTACATAATAAACTCATTAGCCATGACTGAGAGTACTGAGGCTAGACTTATCTCTATGGGAAGAAGTCATATGGTTGAGTATCTGATTTCAAGTGTCTTAAGTATTAGAATTTCAGTAACGTTGAAAGAAACGAACGAAAACAGAAAAGTTGCAAGGGAGTAACCTTTTCCTACAAGCTTGGTATATTGATTGTTATAGCTGGTTCACTCAAGGTAAATTCTTGGATGAGCCATATGCTTACGAGACGTTTGTTTGGCGGCCGCTGATTGGCTGGTACCGGGAGCTAGGCAGCTCCCAGCCAATCAGCGGCCGCCAAACAAACGTCTCGTAGGCATAGGGGCTCAACCAAGAATCTACCTTAAGTGAACCAGCTATAGTCGGCATTGTTACTATTGTAAGTTTATTTCTAGGTAGTTGTGTCATCAGAAAAAGTTTATGGGTAGCTCTGTTGATAGATTTGACCGAGGTTACTCTAGTTACTCGAATGATCGGCGTACTTTGAGGAGTTGTCTTTGTTTTTATATTTGAAATCTAATAGTCGTTGTTAGGAAAATAGTATGATAATCAAGAGGGAAAGATTGAAAATAAAAGTGAAGTATTTATGTGGAAGCTGATTTATCAGTAGAAGATAATAAAAGGATACGAAGTACAAAGGTTTGTGAAGGCAAAATAACCAGATTCCTTAACAGTAGTAGTGCGCCTCGCGTGGTGCGCTGATGCATTACTTTTGCAGCGTCCTTTGGAAGTTTGGCCCCTAGCAGCAACCCCTGTCATTTCTTTTACTATACCTACGTTCATATTCTCTTTCTTCCGCCGTACTTTGCACCATCTCCTATCTGGAGGTAACTGTGAGGTTTTCCTCCTGTTACACCTTTAAAACCTTTCTACTCTCACCTTCCCTTTCAGCGTTGAATGACCTCATAGGTCCAGTGCTTGGTCTTTGGCCTAAATTTTATATTCCATCCTGTTCCTTTACAGCCGTATTAAAAATCAGCAAATGGAAATATGAGAAGACCATTTCAATTTCTTTCTCATGTAAACCGTCATGGATTCTTGGTTGCATGTTTGCACGTATGCATGCATGCATGCCATTGTATGCTTTGGCGTGCATGCGCATTCCGCCATGCTGCGAGGCAGCTTTTAACCCCTCAGCGCAACTATCCAAAAGAAAGAAAAATGAACCGGGGTCTTAAATTAATGACTGGTGTCACAACCTTATGTTCGCATATCAACTGTAAGCGGTATTCCCGGCCAGAATTTATGGGAGGTAAAATACAGACGTCGAATGTAGCGTGAGGAATGGGATATTGATGTGAGCGAGGGACGGCAACGGCTCCCAGTAGCTTTCAAGGCAGCTTTTATGAATTTGTAAAGAGAGTGTGAGGGTATAAGCGCTCTACATATCTGCACAGGTAGTTCCCTTGTGGAGTCGAAGTTTAATATAAAATTTAAGCTAAAGGATCTCTGAGGTCATTCAGCGCTGAAATGGAAATTGACGGTAAAAGGTTTTAAAGGTTCAACAGGAGGAAAACCTCACAGTTGCATTATGAATCACTTGTTAGGAGAGGGTGGAAAGTAAGATGAAGAAAGAGTATATGAAAGGAGGTACAGTAAAAGGAACGAAAGTGGTTGCAGCTAGAGGCCGAAGGCACGCTGCAAAGAACTTTAAGTAATGCCTACAGTGCACCGCATGAGGTCCACTGACGGAACTAGCACCCCTATGGGGTAGTTCCCTAATGCACTCCCTACAATAGCAGTAGTAGTAGTTTTGGTAAATGGTATCCGAAGGCAGTTGATTTACAGGTCGTATACCATATGCCCAGTAGGAGGGTACTAACGTCATTGCACCTCATGCTTTGTACTATGGGCATTACTTGAGGTTCTTTGCAACGTCCCCTCGGCCTCCTAGCTGCAACCCCTTTCATTCCTTTTACTCTTCCTCCTTTCATATTCTCTTTCTTCCATTTAACTTTCTACCCTCTCCTAACCATTGTTTCAAAGTGCAAGTGCGGGGTTTTCCTCCTTTCACCCTTTCAAACCTTTCCTTTCAATTTCTCTTTCAGCGCTGAACGACCTTATAGGTCCCGGCGCTTGACTTTTGTCCAAAATTCCATATCCCTTCTTTCTATCACGTGCTGTATGTCTGTGCTGACTTTTGTACTTTTATATAACTATCTAGGCAAATACTATGATAAATATAACCTTATATGGCTTTAGAGGATGTAACATTGCTGCAGTGCTTTCTCTTGTGCGTGCTATGATGGTTTTATCTTTTGATTATAAATAATAAATTATGAATAATAAATTAAGGATATTATAGTTGCGAGAGATTGATTCCTAGGGAATTCGATCTTCATCAAGAACAGCCAAACAAGCGCTATAGTCAACATTTTTCATTCCTTTGGGACATTTCAGCCTTATCACACTTAAGCCATTTTCGACCTAAAATAGAGGCAAAACTCCAGAACATAATATATTCACCAAGTTAAGCCACAACTCACACAAGATCAGTCTTCCTTTCCGTTATCTATAATCAGTATACTGATTTTCTATCCGCTCTCGCTTCCCAGTCATTAGGCTAATTTATTTATTGTGTAATTTTCCTTTTGGTTTTTTGTTTGTTTGTTTAATGTTTCTATTATTTCTCTTGAATCTGTTTTTCTTAATTTGTTGGCTATTGTAATTCGTTAAGTTGTATAAATTTTAAGTCGCTATGTTTTCTTTTCTGATTTTTTTTTATGGTAGCGTAGTTTATAGAAAAATATTCTCGAGTGTGACCTTTCTTTGATTTTGTTTTCTACCAGTAAGAAAAAAAAAATCTTCTGGTGTTTCGCCTTTATTGTAGGTCGAAAATGGCTTAGTGTGTTGAAGCCGAAACGTCCCTGTGGGATTAAAAATTTTGTCTATAGCGCTTGTTTGTCTGTTCCTGATTAAAGGTATTCTTCTTAATTATAAGTCTGCTCAATTTTTGCATGGTGAACCGAATAAGAGGGACAGCTGAACCTACTTTAGCGTCGGTACTCTGGAGTTAACGAAGGGAAATAGAAAGTAACGCAGTTTACTTTAAGAGTATAACTGTCTCCTCCTCAGTAGTATGAAATTTCTAATTTCCTTTATTACACCCACACAAAAAAAATCACAATTTATCAAATATTATCTAAATTTCGTATTTGGCGAACAAACATTTATCAAGTTAGTCATTGTACGATAACGTATTCCTATTTTCGGTGCCTATTTTGAATCGAAATGCATATGAGCAAAATGGGAGGTTAGAGAACATGAAGTACAGTGCAATAGAGGTGTGACGAATAAATACTAAGTAGTAGGAGACTTTTAGTATCTTAAAATTGAAATTGCTATCTGGGGATATACTTTATTCGCCAGTTTAATTTCGACATTTCAAGTTCTCATATGATGAAAGTCTTTAACCTGTCCTATATCCGTCATTTCAAAAAAATTATTAGATTTGGTATTGAAAATAATAATTTTCAAAGTTCACGATTTGTGTTTTCTTATACATCATCTTAAGGAAGAAGCTTCTCTCCGCTCTCTCTCATCTCGCTCTGGCTCTCTCTCTCTCGTCCAGTCTCCTCTCTCGTCTCCATGGGAAAAAATATTAAATATTTTATAAGCTTTTCAACGTTTTTTTTTAACTCTTTAGTTAAAGATGTGGGGAGAGCACCTTTGAAGTGAAATAGCGACCCTTTCGGTATAAAAGGTATAAAGCACATAACGAGACTATCAACGTCACATTCAGTGGGTTTAAACAGCTTATAAATCATAATGTATGACTATTAATACTTCTTACGCCGGAGAAATATATGACGGGTCTTGTTTTTCCCAACGCTCGCATATAAATACACACACACAATGTATATATATATATATATATATATATATATATATATATATATATATATATATATATATATACATCGAGCTACAAATGTCCTTTAATACCTAATTCTCTCTACACCTCGGAAAAATTAATTAATATATTTTTCATATATGTTAATATGAAAAAAAGTATATCTTAGTTTTACCAGACCACTGAGCTGATTAACAGCTCTCCTAGTACTGACCCGAGGGATTAGATATTTTTTACGTGGCTAGGAACCAATTGGTCACCTAGCAACGGGACCTACAGCTTATTGTGGGATCCGAACCACATTATATCGAGAAATGAATTTCTATCACTAGAAATAAATTCCTCTGATTCCGCGTTGGCCGAGCCGAGAATCGAACATCAGACACCGGACTGGTAGCCGAATGCGAAAACCACTCGTCCAACGAGGAACCTATGTTATATATGAAAATATATTAATTCCGAGGTAGAGCGAATTAGATATTAAAAGACATTTGTAGCACGATGAATGTATATGAATCACGGTAAAGTGATATGATTCATATAGTGTATATATATATATATATATATATATATATATATATATATATATATATATATATATATATATGGGGATACAGTCCACAATGAAGTAAATTCCTCTTGTAGTTTAAAATATATATTACTTGTATAGGATTAAAGCTTTCGACCATCAACTGTTGATGGTCGAAAGCTTTAATCCTATACAAGTAATATATTTTTAAACTACAAGAGGAATTTACTTCATTGTGGATTGTATCCCCATTTAACTTAGAGGTACGACATAGTACATGGCTTCTGCATATATATATATATATATATATATATATATATATATATATATATATATATATATAAATGTGTTTATGTATATATGCACACACAAATAAATATATATATATATATATATATATATATATATATATATATATATAATATATGATAGTGGGTTTACATAGATGGATAGATAGATGTAAGACAAATGTAATTACAGACGGCTACATACTAGCAAGTTTGTCCCAATGACCGCATCAGTATTGCTACTGAAAACGTAGAATACGATCCCCCAGTGCCTCACTAATCCCTTGCATGGTGTAATCGCACTGAATCTGACAACGCACCTACCGCTGAATATCGTTAATGGATCGTAGAGCTCCGGCTCCTCGTCGTGGGAGTGGCACCAGGAGCGTTATTGGCAACCCTAAAATTGTCATTCGTATTGATTACGAGTTGCAACAAGACGGCCGAACCCTTCCTTCCTTCCTTCCGCTCGTACGTCGTTGCTATTTCGTTAATCTATGCAGAGATCCCGAGTGACGTGTGCGAGGCACGGAGTGTCCAGTAACGGCCGTATCATTTCGACCCACGACAATCGCTGGGACGATAATGCCCCGCCGTGCAACCTGCAGGACGTTACGTACCCTCGGATGCCGATATAATGGCATGCAGGCTTAGGCGAGGTTCTAATGGCTGTTATGAGATTTATAGCAATGATCATTAAAATTTTCTCCCCTCGAAAAGACGATTCCTTCCCAACTGGTTACCTCGGTGTTCTTATGGCTTACAAGGGGAAGGGGTGGGGGGGCGATGTCACATCCATGAAACTGACTGCTAATTCAGGAGTTTTGCTTACTAGGTTTGGCATTGGCTGTGCAATTTGTGATCGAGTCATTTACAGTTTTCGTTTCACCCTCAATGAGCTGAGCGATCGAAAATGGCATATTCCTTAGATTGATTTTGATAGATCAATAAGTAGGTATTTGCCATGAGAATATAAACGAGAAGTTAAGAATTTGGCAGGCGAGAACACGGTATTGTAAGTAATTTGCTGAGGTTTAATATAAAGCATGATATATATATATATATATATATATATATATATATATATATATATATATATATATATATATATATATATATATATATATATATATATATATATATATATATATATATATATAATCATGCTTTTTATTAAACCTCAGCAAATTACTTACAATACCGTGTATTATCTGAGAGTGTATTCGTCAAGATTTATTTATGTATACATACATTTCATGCATACACATTATAGACATAAATAGGCGGATAGATGGATATTAAGATATATATATATATATATATATAGATATATATATATATATATATATATATATATATATATATATATATATATATATATATATATATCTTAATATCCATCTATCTGCCTATTTATGTATATGTGTATGCATGAAATGTGTGTATACATAAATAAATCTTGACGGATACACTCTCAGATAATACGCTTTTTCGCTTACAAATCCATTTAAAATAAATAAGTGAAGTTTTTAATTGTTCTACTGATGTGTTTGTTTAATGCAAAACTCTGATAAGTGCTTGTTGTATGCAAAATTTGGTATGCACTTGTTGAATGATGACTTATGATTTGTGGTTATTGAATGTAAACTGACTTGTACTTGTTGATTGGACAGCTGAGAATAGAAAAAAAACAGCTCTTTCATTTCATGTGCGTGTAGAAGCTCTTAAATGTCGTACAAGCATGTCTTTGTTGTCTTGGCCAGTCATAAATTGATTTTTTTCTTTAATGTATGCATTACTGTTACGTCCTTCATTCCCTCTCCTAAAATCCATATAACTACTCCCTTTAGGGAAATCAGGGTTATCAAAAGTTAATTTTTGAGTAAAAAAAAAAAAAAAAAAAAAAAAAATCTCCTTCGGTTAGCATATATGAAAATATATTAATTCCGAGGTAGAGCGAATTAGATATTAAAGGACATTGTAGCTCGATATATGTATATGAATCACGAAATGTGATTTGACTTATATAACATACATATATATATATATATATATATATATATATTAATATATATATATATATATATATATATATATAT
>NC_061089.1:56648442-56653442 GCF_015104395.2 Macrobrachium nipponense
ATATATATATATAATTTTCATCGCATATTAATTTGTACTTTTAGCATTTTTGTTGTTGTGTAAGTTGCGGCCGAATGTTGATAATATTCCAGGTTTAATCGACCATGTGTGCTCTGATTACAGTATGCGGAAATCAACCATTAATCTACGGGAATTATTGATTTTACGTGGTATTTTTCGTTGTTGATTTATTAAAGAAATGAATGAGTTAAGCTAATAAATTAACGAGGGTGGAATTGAGGACACAGAAACTAACAGTGAACATATATAGAAGTGTAAGAATGTTCAAGAGTAAAGAATACACTCAGTTCTCGAGGTCAGTTAAGCACAAAAAAAAAGTAAAAAATGCTCGGAAGTTTCTCCTGGGTATTCGAAGTTTCTGTAGCGTATGAACCTCAACCACCGCCCATGAAAACTCTCAGCCGTGGCCCATGAAACTTTCATCCACGGCCCGGTGGTGGCCTGTGTTGTTGGCACCTTTAGCAGTGCTAGGCGTACTATCATGGCTAACTTTAACCTTAAATTAAATAAAAAAAAAAACTACTGAGGCTAGAGGGCTGCAATTTGGTATGTTATATGGTGTGAGGGTGGATGATCAACATCAATTTGCAGTACTCTAGCCTCGGCAATTTTCAATATCTGAGGGCGGACAGAAACAGTATAGACGGACAGACAAATAGTCATCTCAGAAGTTTTACAGAAAGATTAAAAAAAAACTTCAAGTTTATTAAATTTTTGTTTGACACAAAATATCTGAGAAAAATCTGGATGGACTTTTGTTTCCATATTATACGCCATTTTGTCTAATAGCATAAAGGAATCAAAAGGCAGTCGCTTTTCTGTTTTTATGTTTTTTCTTTATTACACCTCGAAGAAAAACAATGCTCCCTGTTCCTTTATTTCTGCTCACAGTGTCGAGTAATGGTCCGCTAAATTCTTAATGAAGAGTCCTTAAAATAGTCCTGTATATATGTTTTTAGTATAACAAAGACATCTTTTCGAAAGTTTTCTTGATAATGTATTTACCATTGATAATTTTATAGAAATTTAAGTCTTTTGATAAGGCCAGTAAAGTTTTTTTTATATACCTATAGGACCGACTGCACTGCACCAATGCAGTGCCTTGAATAATGTTACACTTTAACCTTATTTGTTGCTCTTTCTTCTCGGTCTAAGTCATTCTTTCACAGTGAAATGTTTCATAGTTCAATATAAAACCAATGATGCTTTCATCGACATTCATAGGCAACCTTTTCTTTTTTATCCACATGTAAGAGCAATTGACTTTTTTCATCCACATTTAAGGGTAACTTATTTTTCATCCACATTTAAGGGTAACTTTTTTTTTCATCCACATTTAAGGGTCACTTTTTTTTTCATCCACATTTAAGGGTAACCTTTTTTCATCCACATTTACAGGCAGTGTTGACACGAGACCTATTTCTTTTACACCACAGATTTTTGCAAATCATAGTATTGTTTTCGCAAATGAATCAACGACTTAAATGTGAAATACTCTGTACTGCTGACTGACAGATCCATTTATAACAGTCCAACGCTTTCATGCATAAAACTAGTTCCGCTCACCCTGACCATTAATCAAAGCAAGTTTTAATCTCAAAATGCCAATGAAGCACCCTAATTAATCATAGCATGCTAGAATTTTCCAGCGTCATTACGAAAGAAATAAATTATCTTGTAAAAATGAACATTTTAGATTTCTCAAATCATGACTTTATGTAAAGGTGATGATTGACTCGAGCAGCCTGTGCATCTTCGCGTCAAACATTACTTTAGACAAATATCACTCATTTATGTTCCATTTGCTACAAAAACTCGTTCGTTAAGTAATAAATTCCGTGGGGTACCCAGTAAATGATGTAATTTTTGAAGGCATTTCTTTCTCATGCTTTTATTTTCCAATTGGATTTAGTCGAAAATCTCTACTGATTCTTTAATGAAGAGAAAGAAAAGCCAACTGGATTTTTTAATGATTTAATCCAGCTTGCAATAAATGATATACACAAGATCAGGTTTGTTTTAGAGATATGGGAAGGAGATGCATCCAAAAGATGGTATGAATTCAGTTTCATTTTTTTTTTGTCCTTTTTTATGCGATTAGGTATCAAAATGGAGGAAAAACTCCCAAAAATTTTTAGTTCGCGTATTGAAAGGAGCAAGGAAACAAACAATAAGTTGATCCTAAATTTCTTCATTTCTTCAGCGCAATCGAGTTTTCTGTCCGGTGGTGGCCTCAGCCATGGCCCATAAAACTTTTATCCGCGGCCCATGAAACTCAGCCACGGTCCGGTGGTGGCCTATGTTTTGGTACCTAGATCGCTGCCAGAAGTACGATTGTGGCTAATTTTAATCTTAAATAAAATAAAAACTACTGAGGCTAGAGAGCTGCAATTTGATATGTTTGTTGATTGACAGGTGGATGATCAACATAACAATTTGCAGCCCTCTAGCCTCAGTAGCTTTTAATATCTGAGGGCGGACGGACAGACAAAGCAGACAAAATGGTTTTCTTTTACAGGAAACTAACATGGGAGAGTCTGGTTGTTAATAACCAGATTATGCTAGGAATTAAATCATTCAAGCCACCTAGTGGGTGTTACAATATACTAACAAGGGGATAGGATTTTGCCCTTTGTTGCATGATAATAAATGACTTGTGTTTATAATCTTTATTGGTTGTTCTGCAATGAGTACTTGGTTAACTTGAATTACAAGTGCAACACTTGCTGGTAGAATGCTCCATACTTGGAGACTTGCAAACAGCTTTCTGTACGAGTACCAAGATGAGGAGGGTAACTGTTTTCTTGGAGGGTGTACGGTATACAAAATCTTGTAGAATTTTCATTTTTATTAAAGAGTATGATTTTGATAAAATGTGTTATGATTTAAAGATTTGAAATTATTTATAGAATCACATGTGTTACGTGAATGTTGCTGAAAGTCAGGCTTTCACTTTTATATTAGTATTATCAATTTAACGTCTTACTGTTACACATTTGTTTAAAACACATGGTCTCTACCAGTTTTCAAAGCTCCGTGAATATGATTTCCGGGATTAATTTTATCTTTTGGCTGATTTTGATTTTGAAGATAGCGATCACGGGATCAGAATTGACTTGAAAGTGTATCTATAGACTATATCTTTCCTTTAATTTTCTTAAAAGCAGGCTTGGGTAAAGTCTGTTCATTTTAATGCTCTTTTGAATGTTAAATGTAGTGCCAAAGAGACCTCACTTCCATGTGAGTCTAGTTAAAAAGGGAGATAGGATAAAAACCAGAAAATAACAAAGAAAGGAAAGGACCTAAATGTCAGAATAAATTACAACGGAGATATGAGTACAGTAAACCAAGAAGAGGCTTCCATAAAGCAGCAGAGAAGAGGCCTCACGACACCAGCTTATAAAAGGCGGGGTCGGAGAATGGTGGAACAAATTGCGCTTTTTCCTTCTGAAGAAATTGCTAGGTCTCTTTTGTCCTCCTCCCTCGTGACACTAGCTGTGATGTAAGAAAGCAATTCTCTGCTTAATAAATGTCATCTCTGTCATAGTTACGACGGGGAAATAAAGCAAGGAAAAATACTTGCCCTTATGTAATAATATGCGCATTACTACGTCGTCGAATGCTGAAAGGGTGTTAGTAGCTTTTTTTTTTTTTTTAACGAATAAATATCTACACAAAGTGGTTTACTGCAGAATTCCCTAGCATTGTTCAACGGATTCAGGAAGTGATTTCTAAAGGCAAAAGTTCCAAGGGGCTGTTTTGCCTGAGATGAGTTGCGCAACATGAATATTCTTTTTAGATTCCTGACAATTTTAGGATTGTCATATTAGTAGATTGTTTCTAAAAGCAGAGGCTTATCGGCAGATCAGTCTTTTTATCAAGGACAGGTACTTAGAAAACTTTTTCATAAAATGTGCACAACTTCGAAAGGTATTAGGAACATCTATAAAAGAGAAGCAGCAATTGCTAGGAAGTGTAGCGATAAATGAAATGAAAGTTCCTGATCGTTGTTACACACACACACACACACACATATATATATATATAATATATATATATATATATATATATATATATATATATATATATATATATATATCTATATATATATATATCTATAAAGGTTGTTTGCAGCTCCCCTTCGGCCACTAGCTTGGACTTACCTCCCTTCCTGCTGCCTTTCTTCCATCTTGCTGTCTAAGACCCGTAATTCCCTCTTTCCCTGAGTTAAGCGCTGAATGGCTGAAAGTACTTCGCCCTTGTTTGTCTTCATAGCCAGTTTTCATGAACCAAATGATCATTACCTTGGGAAAACTTACACTGAAGGGAAAATATATATATATATATATATATATATATATAATTTATTTATATAATACGTATATATATATATATATATATATATATATATATATTATATATATATATATATACATACACACACACACACACACACACACACACACTATATATATTATATATATAATATATATATATATATATATATATATATATATACACACGTGTGCGTGCGTTTGTTTGTGCTTGGTTGGACGTTGTTAATAATAAAAGCTGCAATATTTGGTTACGGAATATCGAAACCTTGAGGGAATTTCCCTGGAGGAAAGATTGATATCGGTGCCCACTGGACATAGAAGCATTTTTCACATCATGAATCATTTCCGAATTCTTTTATCAGTTGGCTGCAGGGCGCCTTGATTGATATATGGACATAGGTTTTTCCTCCAAATCAAAATATTTCTTCTTAAAATGGACGATCGTCCGCTTGAACGCTCTCGGCGTTTCGACTGCTCCGGCAAAACAGAAAATGTAATCTGAACGGAAATAAAGGAATGGAGAAAATGAGAAGTCAGGTGACGCCTTTCATAGTATTTCTGTGATTTATTCTTCTAACATTTTTTATGTTTTATCTGTCTTGAAATGATTTGCTCATAAATAATGTCAGCCTTTAAATTAGT
>NC_061089.1:56658442-56665942 GCF_015104395.2 Macrobrachium nipponense
GTACAGCACAAAAAACAGGAAAAATGTAAACCAAGAACTAATGGGTAAAGGGAAATCCACTAGTCGTAAGTTTCAGTCTGATCGAAATCAGTATCTGTCGCTCGAAGGGATTGTCCACAATGCTCAAAACTCGAAGTACTGATCTTTTCGCTTTGTGTATCTCCCTCTGTCGATCTACCGTGAGAATGCACTTACGCTGTTGCACTCAGAATGCAAAGAGAGTATGTCACAGAAGAGAATGCAAAAAATACGTGATGCTTCGGTCTTGTATCAACGTCTCTCTCTCTCTCTCTCTCTCTCTCTCTCTCTCTCTCTCTCTCTCTCTCCTCTCTAGGCGGCGTAATTAGTCGGATTGGAGAAAGAATTCGACAGTGATGAGCGAGTAAAGGAACAGGAAGGACAGTCTGTAAGTGGAAACGGGTTATTGAGAGAGAGAGAGAGAGAGAGAGAGAGAGAGAGAGAGAGCGTTTCCAGTGACGTAATAAATTCCTTCCGTTATCCGTTACAAAAAGCGTGTTATTGAAATATTTGTAGAATAGTATATATCGACTGAATTATTTTCTTTAATATATTTTTCTTTATTTTTCATTTCAGATTAAAACTATTCATGTCAGTAACATTTTTCTGGCGTCGATGACCACCGTCTTTATACAGCCAATTGAGGTAAGTTAATCAAAGTACTATATTGATTTCAATTATTTTGCTATAAGCTTTACATGATATGACAGTAACGACAGGTATAAAAAAGGATCACTATCTTAGGCGCTCGTAGAGGGGTAGTGTCGTCGGTGCATCTCACGTGGTGTACTGTATGCATTAGTGTATGTTCTTCTACCCCTAGCTGCAACTCCTTTCATCCCTTTACGTTTATGGTTATTCATATTTTCTTTCTTCCAACTTACTTTCCAACATCTCCTAACAATTGTTTCATAATGCAACTACGAGGTTTTCCTCCGGTTACACCTTGAAAGCCCTTTTTACTCAGTTTCCTTTCAGCGCTGAATGACCTTCTAGGTCCCAACGCTTGGCCATGGGCGTAAATTTTAGATTGCATTCATTCAACTATCTTACGTTAAAATGTGAAACTAGAGAGAGAGAGAGAAACTATCTAAGTGAGTCATTGTTTATCATTTATTTCCGAACTCATATCAGCAGATGACTAAAGTCTGTCAGCCGATATTGTGGAGCCCCGAATCGCCAGACATTTGCAAAACGATAAAAAGTAAGCACACCTAACTCATCAAAAGCGTAGCCATTACCGTTCGAGATCGTGTTTATCACAACAAATGCAGGTCCTGAGCGAGTAATTACTCATTAGCGCTTCGCTGGATAATTAGAATCGCTAGTTATAGAAATTAGCAATGTCATTTCATGATTGTCTAGCTCATTAATCAAGAAAGACTTTTAATTGAGTCGCATTTAATTAGATCGCTCAAAAACAATTACGAATACTACACGGTACTTAGGGTATTGACGCAACTCAGACCATTGAGGCCTCTGCCCCGACATGTTTGAATATCATTAAATCCGTCAAAACTATATGATGGCAATGTTTATTTATCTTATTCGGGCCTTTCATGATTACGCTCCGTTTATTTTCTTTTTTGGTTTTTGTTTACATTTCTACGTCATTTCATTCACTTTGATTATGGGACACTGACTACCTTATTCAGTAATAGCGTTTGAATTATATGAATTTTTTTTCGTCTAGGGAAATTTGCATAAAGACATTCGCGTGGCTGCTTTTTGTTCACAATTGCATTATGAATAATAATAAAAATGATGATCATTCATTATACTATTTAAGGGATATAATTAATTATATAATCACCAGTTTCATAACTGAGCACGAGATTAGATTATGCATTGCATTTTAATGTTTAAGCATGACGCGCTTCCCTTATCTACTTGGGGGGGGGGGGGGGGGGATTACACGTGAACGAAATGGTTTTATTCCAGGTATTTCGTAAGGTCCAGCACAAAATGTATTTTTAAATTCCATCATTACTGAATGCAACTGTTAGATTCCTTTCGACGCTTCCCATTACTGTTAAGATTTTCCTTTCCAGTTTGCTATCGCAAGATTTTTACTGTATGCACATTTAGTATGCGCATCGTTTCATAGTTCTAATTGATTTTGGAACCATGAAATTGATTGAACTTTCTACAAATTTTATTTAGATGCAATTACTGTTTTCAAGAGGTACAGTCCATTTACCGTGAACTCTGTAATTATCAATTGTATTCACACCATTACTTTTATGTTTTATATGGGCGTAGCCCAATCGGACATAGCCATCTAAGTAGGTCATTATAGCTGTTCGGATGAACGTTGGAATGTTACCATAGTTAAATGGATCTTAGACCTCTACTGGGGATCCTTTGCCCATACAGCGAAACCGCCTTTATGGTCAAGCACAGGAGTGCGAAATTAAATGTAATTTATTATTTCGTTTTCACATTTGGTACGTAGAAATCTTTACTTTTATCATCACGAAACCATCGTGAGCTGAAGCAAAAAAAAAAAAAAAAAAAAAAAAAAAAAAAAAAAAAATTGCTTTAATTTCATATACCGGTTTTCGTAGTATAGTGAGCTTTGTGTCTGTGTGCATGGAACTGTCAGAAGCAATGTAAATTACTTTTATAAATTAAATGCGTTTCTTCATCCGAGTAGTTTGTCGTAGTTACGATAGTTTTAGGAAATGCCCTCTACCTCAAAGGCAGTGTTATCCTTATTTTTATATTATTAAATTCATTCCCAAGTAATAGTGGCATTTATTAATACTACGGTGATAAGTATAGTAATATTAAAGTCCGTGGTCATTTCCTCGAAAGAAACAGAGAAATAAAAAAAGATTCGTAACACGAAGTTCAGCTTACCGAGAAATGTCGGCATTCGTTGAGGCCAACGGGTTTTGGTGTTCTCGCCGTTTTGTACCGGAAATAAATTGGTTGCAAGAGCAGCCACTTTGAACACGTGCATCTGTGCGGTGGAATCTGTGAGAAATGTTGTTTGGTTGAGAGGTCATTAATGTTTGTCCGGGTTAATGGGTGAAACAACTTTTACCGGGGCGGTCCAATTCGAAGAGCAACGCGAGAGCAAAGGATGAACATGTTTGTAGTGTGGTATTTTTCTAACCTTCGACTTGTCTTATTTAGAGAATTAGACGTTTTAATTAGGCTGTATATTCCGAAGAGCAGAGTTTAAAACAAAATTTCTGGGTTTAAACTAAATATACTTAGATCTGTAAACATCGACGCTTTATAGATATCCGGGTTTGGAAGGTACGAGGAGCATATTGAATTGTTTGAAATCAATTTTCGTAGTAATTTTGAGTGGCAGTCGCATGTAGCTGTAGTGCTCTTGAAAGCAGTGTATCTGTGTAGAAAGCAGAGGCTTACCTGATCATTTGGGAGTGAATATTTGGGGCTACCTTGATGGAAAAGCTAATTTGGTATTACTGGTGCAAAATTTGATAGATGCTTGATATGGATCCTTCCAGAATGAGTCATTAATTCTCTACTCAGATTGCGATTTCAGTGAATATTATTACCATGAGACTGCAATTATTATTATTATTATTATTATTATTATTATTATTATTATTATTATTATTATTATTATTATTATTATTATTATTAATGTCTCCTGCCATATATACATAGATATTGGTAATGTTGCCACAAGCTTCAGTTCTCTGTATTGCTGAGACGGAAATACTGTTTTGGTCGTTTTTCTTAATCTTGGTTATTATGACTTAAACTGCACTAAGAGCTGATCACACTTAAACATTTTCCATAAGCTTTAGTTCTTCAGGTATTTCCATTATTGCCTTCATCCAGAATTATTTGGCTCGTAGGCTGAAAGAAGTCTCAATTTTCCCTTCTTGTGACACTGTAATTCAAGGATGATTTTGTGTGACTGTAATTCCAGGATTATTTTGTGTGACACTGTAATTCCAGGATTATTTTGTGTGACACTATAATTCCAGGATTATATTGTGTGGCACTGTAATTCCAGGATTATATTGTGTGACACTAATTCCAGGATTATTTTTTGTGACACTAACAATAGGACAATTTCCAGTGACATCGTAATTCCGGGATCATCTTCAAGCTCTATTTATATTCTTTACATCCTTACAAGTAATTCTCAACACCAACAAGCGTTTGAGCTTTATTTTGATCATTTTCAGTTATCGTTTTCTTCACTAAGGCTTCACACATGAGTCTGAAGTGTTGGAAGCCCCTTTAGAAGGGTTTATCTTGTAACACATGCTTAAATGCTTCTCAGCAGTAACTTTTGTAGAGTTAATTTATGGTTAAAGTAATTAAACATTTACATAAAAGGGCCCGAATCCTATAAATTTGTAGTTGTGTCAGTGTGAATCTACTTGAACGCTATCTGGGCTTTAGCCTTCTGGTGGATGTAGCCTATACTATTGAATACGGTACTTCCTAATGGCGTAGGTTTTCGGAGTTTTTATTTTTTTCTGAGTGGAATAGATAGGAGTTTTTTTTTTTTGCTAGTAGCACAGGTATGAGTTTTTTCCTAGTAGCGCTGGTGTAGACTAAACTTTCAACCGTGATTTAAAGACAATAATGAATTATTTCAGATACAGATTTCTGCTAACAATGCAATTTTACTCACTGAAAGGGCTGTAGGGAAACAATGAGTATTAAGCGAAACGGTTTAGAGCATCGAAATACATTGTTTTCAGGATATTGATATTTGCATCGTTTAATTTTGTTTTATCACCAAAGATTGAGGTTAAAGGCGCATTGTTAGTAGGGTGGTCAAGGCACCACTAATTAGCCTTTTGTGCAGTTGCATGAAGAGGTTAATGCGGAAGTTTTGCTACACAGGTGTTCACTCACGATTCCACAGTTATTGTATGACTTTGGCAGTGACCGTTGTTCGTTTTTCATTGGATCCTTCCCTCATTATGCAAAACTACTTGATATTGAAAAATTATATATTATATATATGTATATATAACTTATATATGCATATATATACGCACATATATATAGTACACATATATAGTGTATTTACATAGTATATATGCAATATTTATTACATATATATAAATGTATAGGTATACACACACACACACACACACACACACACACATATATATATATATATATACACACACACAAACACACAACCACACAAAAACGAGCGAGGTACAGCGCCAAAGAATTCCACAGGCAGAATAAAAACCGTACGTCAATCAAAAAGAATGACAATCAGATACTTTATTCTTCCAGCTGCCCGACATACATAGAAACGAAGACAGGCAGGTCTCTCGCTGCAGGAGAGATAAAAAAAAGAAAGAAAAAAAAAGAGCGTTGCGTTGAGTGATGGACAGCTGTGACTCCCTTTTTGGCAGCTGGCAACGCTGCCGGTTGACATTGCTAAAAGCAACAATAACCGGGAGAGAGAACGGAGCTTGTCTTCGTCAATTGCAAGTCCTGTGAAGGATCACTTGAGATTGATTTGTTGGTTACTGCGACAGAGGGCAGATTCATTGTCCCCTTGAAGTTTCGTTTGTTAGTTTTTGATTTTCCCAAAGTTCTTTGTGATCTTACTTCTCGATTCTTCTTTGATATTGCTATATTTATCAAGAGGTTTTGGTATCCAGTGAAAAGTGTGATGAAGAGACTTCTTTTAGTCATATATACTTTTTAAAATTAGGTATTGCAATATTCCTCAATTATTATTATTATTATTATTATTATTAATCCGGAAGATGAACCCCATTTGTATGGAACAATTAACAGACGGTGTAGGGAAATACATAACGAAGACCTCAGCTATTAAAAAAACAGATAAATTAGCAAATTAATAAACGAATAAAGAAAAATGTAGGTGAATTATTCTAAATGAAAGGAGAATTATATTAGGGAAGTAATGTTTTATCTATTCCAGTTTAGGAGGATTTTACTTATTATTAATTTACTCCGTAATCTGGTCAATGCATGAAATATTAAAATGATCTCATGCGCCCGAACGCATACAAAATTTTTTTGCGCGCAGCACGTTCTATTTTCAGCGAATGATTCGGTACGATTTTTGCCCCAGAACTGGTTTTATAATGATCACCGGTATCGTGAGTGACAGAACTGTCGCTTGCAAGGACACTGGGTTTTCAATTGTCAATCCTCTTTTTTAATTTTTTGCTTTTTTTAACCCGGTGCAATCAGCTTCCAAGATAACAATATTTGAGGTCACGAACATGATGGCTTTTTTTCTTTTTTTTTTCTTTGGTCCATCTCGTTCAGTGTCATATTTTGGGCTACGTATCCTGACAGAAGTAAACGTTAATGTTTGAAGGCGTTCACTCTTCAGGTCATTTTTCTTTATATCGTTTGTGTGTGTGTGTGTGTTTGTGTGTTGACCACACGTGTGAGAATAAACACACCATTCAAAACGTTTGCCAAATGAACTGTGACATGCGCACACACTATGACTGATTTTTTTGTTTTTTGTTTTTATTACGAATTGTGTTTAGTCGTCACAAAAAGCCTTATAGCTTACTTGCTTTAAAAACAAACACAAAAGGTATCATATATACCGCTATATTTGTTATTTCTGCCGTGCCCTGTCCTCGCATCAGACGAGAATCAACGAGACATCATAATCTGCTCTTTATATCTGTGTGCTTACTAAAAGTCCGCACAATATTATTTCTGCTGAAACACGTGTCACTTAGAGCTGATCCTCAAGGCGAGAACGGTAAAGGTGATATTATTCCTGGTTTTGGTTTTCTGTCAAAGAAAACTATTGAGATGGCTTTTTCTGTCCGCCACTCTCCAATCATCAAATTGCAGCCCTCTAGCCTCAGCAGTGTTTATTGTATTTAAGGTTAAAGTTAGACATGACCGTGCGTCTATCATCGCTATAGGTATCAACAACACATACCACCACCGGGCCGTGGCTGAAAGTTTCATGGGGAGCGGCTGGGAGTTTCATGGGTCGTGGCTAAGAGTTTCTTGCAGCATTACATGCTGTACAGAAAACTCGATTGCTCTGAATAATCTTTGGCGCATAGTTTACTTGTTTTTATTGGGTTTCAAATCTGATTACTTCAGGCTGATGGGCTGAAGTAAATAGATAAAAAAATAGAAAAATAAACACTTCCAAAGCGATCTTTGCTAACCCAGTGGTCAAGGGGGGCGGGACTTCTGTGTTGTCCTTGACCAGTCAGGGTTGCAATTTTCTCCCAAATGATAAGAAGAGGCCATGAGTGTATTACTTTATCTATCTCTCAGTAGTATTCTTTAGTTTGTTAAATCTTGTGGTTTTAAGTTCCCAACAAGTGAATCTTTTCTGAGACAAAGAATCATGTAATAACGATACTAATTAGTAGATATCTTTATGGGGAATATAAGACATGAACTTTAATCACCTGCTTCTATTCATTTTTATGTCTTCGGTAGGGATGTTGTTGTTTGAGATTAAGCTGGCCTAATGCCATCACGGGCTCTTGCTCT
>NC_061089.1:56668442-56695942 GCF_015104395.2 Macrobrachium nipponense
GATAAGAAGTCACTATATTCATAACAAACAGCTTATCGATAAGGAGTCACTATATCCATGAGAAACATATCATCGATAAGGAGTCACTGCAGCCATAAACGTAATGACTTTTCCCTTTTTTATTTTGATGTGTGAGAAACTCCAACCGTTGCTGGCAACAGCCGACTGAAATCAAATACTACTATGTCTCTGTTTGACGACCCGATATTTCATAAGCCCTGTAAAAAGAGACAGGATTTTTAAGTGTCTCGAGACCCACCTCTGTGTCAAAGGCTTGTATCCAATTTCACTTAAAACTCCGCCCGGCGTTTGATCTGCCCGGTGGTAATAACGACACACACACACATGTAGTATACAAACGTCTGTGTATATGTTTTTTGTGCTTGTACATATGTATATATATACAGTATATATATGTGTGTGTAAATATTATATATATATATATATATATATATATATATATATATATATATATATATAGAGAGAGAGAGAGAGAGAGAGAGAGAGAGAGAGGTGCGTGCATATGTAAATATATATATAAGTGTGTGTGTGTCTGTCTGTGTCTGTATTACTCACATTTGTAGACATTAACAACTATGTATGTAATTGATCTGAATAATAGAAACAATATACACCGACTTCCTTCGTACGCCTCAAAATATGCCCGTATTATCAGTGCTATTTAGTATTAGGATGAAAAATTTGCTCTAAGAATCTGGCATCAGCGTTCCAGGAATAATTTTGACAGCTCTTGCTCTTATTTAGTTCTATGACTTTTAGTCTTTTGTTTCGATGCTGCTTCGTGGTTCGTGATGAGTAGATAATTGAAAATTGCAACAGCGCCCGAATTCTTATGACCATTTTTAGTCAGAAAACTATTGTAACGACTTTGTCTGTCCGCCCTCAGATCTCAAAAACTACCGAGGCTAAAGGGCTGCAAATTGGTACGTTGAGCATCCACCCTCCAATCATCAGACATACCAAATTGTAACCCTCTAGCCTCAGCAGTTTTTATTTTTGCTTAAGGTTAAGTTTAGACGTGGATCGTGCGTCTTGCAGCGCTCTCTGGATGCATGTGACGCACCTTTACTTGACCGTATCTGGGGAGCAACTGAGAGTTGCCAGTGGTAGCTGATATCATTGTACAGCATTATAAATTGTACAGAAAACTGGATTGCGTCTAGGTTTTTTTTACTCATTACTTTTTTTTTTTTAACCAAAATGTCATAGCGTTTAAATGGCACACAGTGAGAATTATGCATTTCATGGTATGGATGGATCGTTAAGAGCAAAACTGTAAGAGGTATTTTTAAGTAGCAGTAAAATCTACACCCACTTTGTTTAGTTCTAAGGTCAAAATGAGAACAGTAGGGTTACGATTGGAATCATTCTTTTCAATATTGTTGGTATAGTGTTTAGAAAATAATTGTGTGTCAGTGTGGTAAGAGTTCACATTACTTAGCTTACATTTTTTCCCAGATTAAAGTTTTAAGTCTTCACCTCGAAAGAGCAATTCTTTCATTACATTATTTAGCAGTTTTATGTCATCTACGGAGAGACTTGTCATTTTCCATGACTTTGACATTACGAGTCCATTAGATTTAAATGTTAAAATGTCATCATATATATCCCTTTCCTCCTTAGTGTGATGATGAAGGACTTTTGATGAAACTGTAGCTATTAAAATAACATTGTATGATATTTTCTTCTTAAATTGCAGTCGAAGATTAATTTGATATACTCTTGTTTCATGCCCTTGGCGTTCAGTTTTCATTGTTGGGGGTAATTTTGCTGTTTAAAGAAACTTGAAGAAAGTAAAAGAGTATTGGTGATGGAAACCCGGTTAATCTTCTTTCCCACCGTTATCTCTACATTAAGGGGTCGGTTGCCAGATGCGCCCTCTCCACTGTCTTCTATCAAAGACACCATCTTCCACCAAACTCCTTCTCTTTATCTCGCCATCTAATTCTCTGTCTCCCTCTCGATCTTCTTCCTGTAAAAGGTTCTTCCCAAGCCCTCTTCACTCCCTCCTCGTCATCCATCCTCAGCAAAACCCAGTTACCGGGAGAGGAGCTCAACTTTCTTAATTCTTCATAAAGCTACCTCTTTTTTCATAGTGCATATTATTCTTTGCAACGAGAACCTGCAGGTAAATAGTAAGGCGTATAAACAAGCACTGACAACAGCAGCCTTTATTTGTGGAGTAGGGAGATTCAAAGGATTGTTATGATGTACTGGATTTTCTGTTGGGCAACAAGTAGACAGCTTACAGTTGTCTTTCCATAATTCAGATAGCTTGGTTAAGAGCCATATTAGGAACAATTATGGTTTTATATTTATTCCACACAAATCCATTAATCACTTCGCTGAAGAGAAGTTTTTTTTTCATATTTTACAACTGTTTCTTCTGATCCAGTGACAGTAATTTCTGTAACTGACTTGTCTCATGTGAGCCCCTTATATGCTATTATCCTGCTACTTGCCTCCTTAGGGAACTTGAGAATGAATCACAGTTTTTTCTTCTGTACTCTCTCTCTAGGTATTAATTGAATACGAAGGGGCTTGGCAGTGTTACTGTTGGAAAGACATTCTCATTTGGATATATTAAAACTGGAAACTGGTTACTGGAAGTCATAAGGCTTAATTAATTTCAAGGGGAAAAACTCATGATGGAAAGACAGATTGGAAGACGCAGAGAAGACACTGCTAATGAGATTTACCTCTTATGACCACAAAAAGTATTATTCTGTATATAAAAAAAAAACTTCTCTTAATCAAATAAAGTGCCTTTTTGGTACACCAAGCTCTAGTCCATACACTGTGGTACTGTTGGAGTTTCATTAATACTACAAAAAAAAAAAAAAAAAAAAAGGAGTTCAGTATTATTTTAGAAAACATATAAGAAATAGTACATGTATTCATAAACTTTTAGCTACAGATGTCACTTAATATCCAATTCGCTCTACCGAGGGGCAGTTATAATTGATATATCTGTGTGCGCATGTGCGAACACCCTTGTTCGTTTGTGTATAAGGTAAAGCATAATATCCGGCACATTATTAATAAAGGATTATTTGCGCTTCTAGGCAGAATAGTTCCAGGGAACAGAAATCCAGGAAGATGGAATTCCCGTTATGTTATCGATCGTAATTAGGTGTGTGTGTGTGTGTGTGGCGTGTGTGTGTGCGCGCGCGCGTGTAGGTGGGAGTTCGTTTGACCGGAGGAAAGAGATTTAATCAGAACTAACATTTTCATGATGAGAGACTAATGATAAAAATGAAGTGCCTCTCGAAAGGTGCTCCAGTATTATAAAAAATATTTAAAACTTGGTGGCAATATTTTATCGTACCCTCATTTTGGATTGGAACATAAGTCTAGAGCCAACATGCATTTGCATGTGGGTGTATGTGTGCTTGTTTATGAGAGAGAGAGAGAGAGAGAGAGAGAGAGAGAGAGAGAGAGAGCATCAGCAGTTCAGTTGGCAGAAGCTTTACTCGTATGAAAGATGCTTTCCATCAAGTGTGTACAAACAAATTTGCGGATGAGTCCAAAGTGGGAAGAGTAGAAGAAGGCTGAGGAACTGGCGGTTGGGGGATGAAAAGCAGGTAAGAATGAGATGGAAAATGGAAAAATGTTTTAAATCGGAGGAGAAGGAATTAGAAGGTTAGGAGGAAAATAAACAAAAAATTTTAATGGTCAGTCAAGACCAGCCGTGTTTGACACTAGTAGTTGGTGCTCGTTATCACTCAGCAGTTGTTAGTCGAGTGCTGGGATGAGACAGGTAGTTAACCTCTTTCCATGCAGGATTCTCGTAGTGGACGTCGAATACTACTTCAACCAAGTATATTGGCTTGTTATAGCTGGTCTATTGCATAGATGATAATATTCTTGTATTGCCATTGCAGCTTTTATCATTGTTAACAGCAATATATTAAACCATATTATATGTATATGAATTTATTATATAATATTTAATTATATCAAATAATTTATTTTATTGCAGAGGGGACCTAATGGTTAAATCATTATTTATTAAGTCCGTTAAGAAAATCGATTCTACCCTGTCGAAATAAAAACTTAAATGATGTTGAAGAGATGCTAGGAAGCTGTCATAGACCAGAGTAAAAGTCCTTCGGCCTTCAAGTATCTAAGGCAAAACCGAGAGAATCCTGATTACGTCCACTGGGTTTTCTTTCACCAACAGAATTAGGACGGTGCCGCTCCACCCCCTACTACCTTACCCCCTTCCCAGTCACCACCACGGCAGCCACACACACACACTCTCTCTCTCTCTCTCTCTCTCTCTCTCTCTCTCTCTCTCTCGCAAGGAATTCGAGTTAAAACACGTAGTAAAAGTTTAGGTTGAAATAAATTACTATACATGTACTCGAGGACACGTAACAGTTTTATTGCAGTAAAGAAATAGCTACCGAGTTGCGGGACACTTTTGCTCACAGTGCGTCCTTGAATTATTTTAGTCGTTTCGAGTTTCTGTTCAGAATTATTTTCTTATGACGCCACCTTACGTGTCCTTTCGACCAATTTCACAATCAGTAGAAAATCTTTTCCTGCTTTCTTTTCCAATAACACAATTTCAACTTAGAATATCAACACTTATCATTAGTGTTTATAAGAATCTGCTGGTCACTTTTTACCGGATAAGTATGTAATTGTAATGGCTATAATGCCCTCTAAACTTCTCGAGTTCTTCCCGCATTTTGGATACGCTTGTTATTACAATGCCTTAGATCCAAATGCAGGAAATATGAAGCAATTCTGATGTCCGGTAGCGAGAATCGAATCCACATCCCGATAGATCATAACGAGGTCACGTTGTGATTTCTCGGAATGTGGGTTCGATTCCCTTCTACCGGACATCAGAATTGCTTTATATGCCTTGCATTTGGATCTAAGGCTTTGCGGTGACAAGCGTATCCAAAACGTGGGAAGGACTAGAGAAGTTTAGAGGGCGTCGTTGCTATTACAATTATCAGTAGTAAGCTCTGCACAGGTTTTCATTCCGTGGTGAGTGGTATCGCTGCTACTTCAGCTCTACCGTCTTGAAATTTTTTAATTTGTGTAAGTGGATTTGCCACCCAATTCACGCACCTTGCATCTGTCACGTTCAGGCCACCATATTACTGTATCTTGAACTCTTATTTGACATCTATCTTTTCTCTTGCTATTCGCTGTCAAACTTCTCATTTCCAGAGGTCCTTTGTTCCTGAAACCGTTGGACTGTGGAACAGTCTCCCTGAGGATGTTGTATAACCGGAACTTCAAAATCTGAAGTATAGATGCAATGCATCATTACCCTAATACAATTCTCCTTGTATTTTAATAAATTACAGTTATATGTTTATATATTAATTTATTTATTTGTGTTTTCTGATAAGGGGTCTCTGCTTTTTGTATTTTCCATATCCTTCTGTTACTTCTTTCTAATGAACACCATAATCTTTAGCAGCTTGAATTTCAAGTCAGTGGCCCCTGTAGGCTTGTTCCATATGAATAGGGTTCATCTTCTGAATAATGATAATAATAGTAACCTATTTTTTACTACTTCACTGAATTCACATCTTGGATACAGTGCTTGACTTTCTACCATAAACAAATATCCATCTAGTCTTGCATACGTTCCCTTTTCAACCTTCTCACTAAACGTTACAGGCATTCTTTCTATTTCTTTACCCAGTCCCATTTGTAGGCAAAGAAGGCATCGGTAATAGACTGAACAATGAAAGGTGACACTTCGAAACCTTCAGTCACCACTATTAACGCCCTGAGTGACTGTATATAATTTCCAATAAGAAGGGAAGCCATAAAATCAGCATTTCAATCCCTATAGTGATTAACATCAGTAATTTGGTTAAGAAATTCAATCTTCTACAAAAGAAATTAGTTCAAGCACAACATGGGTTAGCTGGAATTTTGGGTTCTTTACAAAGTTGTCTGCTCCGCAATACTGACATTTGATTTCTCGTGTTTTTTTTTTTTATTCTTTCCCTTCATTGTTAGTCAATTCCCCTTCAAGAAAACATTCCTCTTCTTCAGACTAAGTAATTATTTTCACATTTATTTTCATTTCTAGAATTTGTAATTCGTCTGTTTTCACTTAAGTTTTTTCAGCATCTGGATTGTAACTTTCCCCAAGCATAGTCACCTTTCTTTCGTTTATTTCCCTTTTCAGATTTTTTAGTTTTCCACTCATTGTTTCCTCCTGGCCACCTCAGATTTCCATATCCAAAAAGTTCTCCTAAGCTTCCATGACGAATTTTCTGTCGAATGTATTACGAAATGCAACGTATTTATTTTTTTCAATTTATTTCTGGTGTTACATTCATTCCTAGCAAACCAGTATCACCGGGACTGTTGCCGCTAATTTCAGGAAAAAACGTCGATTTTAAGTTTGCTAGAGTCTTAACTGCATTCCTTTTTAGTTATCTGTAAAAGAAAACCATTGAGATGGCTATTTGTCTGTCCGTCCCCACTTCTTCCGTCCCCACTTCTTCCGTCCCCACTTCTTCCGTCCCCACTTCTTCCGTCCCCACTTCTTCAGTTTGCCCTCTGATCTTAAAACCCACTGAAGCTACAGGGCTGCAAATTGGTATGTTGATCATCCACCCTCCAATAATCAAACATATCAAATTGCAGCCCTCTAGCCTCAGTAGGTTTTGTTTTATTTTAGGTTAAAGTTATCCATGGCTCGTGTATCAGGCACCGGGCCGTGGCTCAGAGTTTCATATAGCATTTTACGGCGTACAGAAAACTTGATTGCATCAAAGAAACTTGGGAGCATTTTTTACTTGTGTATAACACATTTTAATGTCGATATTTAATTCATACAATAAAGAACGGTCTAGTGGGATATACAATCCCAAACGTAAAATTTAAAATGATTACAACATAAGAAAAGTTCTTTTAAATAATATCTGCTTGTTCTTCTTTGTATTTGGAACTCAGAACACTAACTGTAGTTTGATTAAAAAAATTAAAAGGGCAAAACCAAGTACGTACGATCACATCTTATTGTTATAAAAAAGAAACATAGGGCGCTGCAACAAACAAACTGAACATCCTCTCTCTCTCTCTCTCTCTCTCTCTCTCTCTCTCTCTCTCTCTCTCTCTCTCTCTCTCCACTGGGTGAATAAAAGCCACCTGACTCGAGGAATTGAGGCATCAGGATATAGCGTTTGCCGTAAATAAAATAAATGAAGCTTCAATTTCAGGCTGCAGGTGCCTCTAAAGCCCCCGTGAACGATTAGGCGGAGTTCCTGCTTTTATTGGTTGTTGCAAGAGCTAAAGCATTCTTAAAAGCATTTCTTATCTATCGTCTTATGGTACGGAGATACACACACACACACATTATATATGTATATATATATGTATATATACATATATATATATATACATATATATATATATATATATAGATATATTATATATATATATATATATATATGTATATATATGTACACGAGTACAGATTTATCTATGCGAGTGAACTTAAGAATTTATATATATATATATATATATATATATATATATATATAATAATATATATATAATATAATATAATATAATATAATATAATATAATATACAGTATGGAAAAAAGCCAGCGTAGCATTATCTTTTATTTTCAAAATTTTCGAGACTTAGAGTTTCATCTCTAGGGCTGTAAAATACACAAAATATACAAATTAAAAGAACGCTCGGTGTTAATATCAGTTATAAAAGTGAAAAACATAAAACTTAAATAGTCTACAAAAATAAAATAAAAAATTAAAAGTGAAGAATGCTTAAGTTAGTACCTAATTCTATTGGAATTAAAAACTGAGTGACGTTCTCTAGTTTGGAAAGAAGGACGTCAACTATGCTATAAACAAAACTGTGGGAGAGGTCTGACCATTTAATGGGCACAAACTGTTTAATTATTAACGATTCCAAAACAGAGAGAGAATAATCATTGGGTGTTTGGGCAACGATGTGGAAATCCTTATATGAAAATGAGGTCTTACGCTTATTATTGCAATGTTCTCGTATGTTAGAGAATTCTTTGGTTTTCAAAGTACATTCCGTACGGTGACTGACTCCGAGATATGAATCGATTCTGACTTTGAGCAATCTTTTGGTGGCTCCCACGAATGTCCCGATTCTACATTTCGGGCAAGTAAAGCAATAAACAATCAAAGATCGCATCAAAGCCGGAAGTTTATCGTTGTGGGAGAACAAAGAACTAAGAGTTTTAGGACTTTTAGCTATTAACTTGAGATTCACAGCCGAAAAAGTATTCTGAATTCAGAATTCGGAATGTACTTTGAAAGCCAAAGAATTCTCTAACATACGAGAACATTGCAATAAGTAGAGTAAGACCTTTCCAAACGAGAGAATGGCACTCAGTTTTTTAACTCCAATAGACATTAGGTACTGACTTAAGCATTCTTAACTTTTTATTTTATTTTTTATTTTCCAGACTATTTAAGTTTTATGTTTTTTCACTTTTATATCTGATATTAATAACGAGTCTTCTTTTAATTTGTATATTTTGTATATTTACAGCCCTGAAGATGAAACTCAAAGTCTCGAAAATTTGGAAAATAAAAAGATAATGCAAAGCTGGCTTTTTTCCATCCTTTTTGTATTGAATCTACGTCGTTCCAGATGCCACAACCTTCCTATATTCCTATATATATACATATATATGTATATATATATCATACATATATATATATATATATATATATATAAATATCATACATACATATATATATATATATATATATATCATACATACATATATATATATACATACATACATACATACATACATATATATATATACATACATACATATATATTGTCGAGGAATGCTGTGCTGCCATCTCTTGTTTATATTTTCACTCCATGGACTAAAGAAGTTATTTGTTTATTTGGTTGTCCTTGTTTGATTTTGTTTTCTTAACATGGAGAGTCCCCGGCATTTCTCTGATCACTACCTGACACCTAGCCACCCGTAACAGTAAGTACTGAAAAGACTCCTTTATATAAATTGTTCTATGTATTAGTGTCTTATATAATGTCGTGTGTTAAAGTGATTCAGTGTTTATAAGTGTAAACTGTATAACTAATGAAGATTGTTTGTGTATTGGAAATGTCATATGTTAACCTGTGAGTGTTTAAAGTTTATAGAGTATAACAAGGTTTTACTTCATTGTGCATTTTCTGCATTCAAGAACATAATTATATTATATAGTGTTATATAGCTGTAAATGTTTATATTTTGCAGAACTCCTTAGACCTTGGTCAGTCTTCTCCATTCTTGATCCTAGACCCTAGACTCTTGGTCCTTGGATCTTATTTCATCCTTAGAGACTCCTGATTCTTCGTCAGATTGTAATCACGTGCAGTACTTTTCCTGATCCTGATTATACTCGCAAGATCTTCAATAGACCTTTATATTATTATAGAAGTTCCTGGTGTTATACATGAAGTTTGTTAATTTTGTATGTTTCAGTTTGTAAATATATTTTAAGTTTATAGAATTTTTCATGTTATACCTTTATATTAAAAATTAAACAAGGAAACTTAAAAAATGAAAACAATCATATATAATTTTAAAAGAAACCAGAGTTCAGGATATAAAGTCTAAAACCCATAACTCGACATATATATATATATATATATATATATATATATATATATATATATATATATATATATATATATATATATATATATATATATATATATATATATATATATATATATATATAGATATATATATATATATATATATATATATGTCTATATATATATATATATATATATATATATATATATATAGTATATATATATATATATATATATATATATATATATATGTATATAGCTATATATATAATATATGTATATACATATATATATATATATATATATATATATATATATATATATATATATATATATATATATATATGAAGCGTGTATGTAGTATGTAGGTATGTATGTATGATGTATGATATGTAGGTATATATACGCATAATACAGTTTTAATTCCAGTTCACATTTGTCAAACCCATTTTAAAACCGATCAGCGATGACGTAACAACGAACAGACTCGAGAGTACGTTTTTCGTTCTTTTCCCTCCTTTCATTGAGGGTTTGCTGCCAACGAAAAGAGAAACGGAAATTTCTTTTGAAATCTTTCTTTTATTTTCCAAGAAAGAGTCGGTTCATTCTACCGGCGAAGTTTGGAAGGAGGAGGTAGGAGGGAGTATGGAGTAGGGGGGAGGAGGAAAGGAGGATTCTCGGTAATACCAACAGTATTGTCGTCGGGCAGGTAGGAGATATCGGAAGAGAGGGATTTCGGAGTGGAGTCCTTTTCCAAAGAGTTGTCCTTCGGAATCCTTTCGACGCAGCTATACAGAAATGATAAGAAAGGCATGAAAAAAACGAATAAAACAGAATTAAAAGGTTAAAAAATAGAAAATAGAACAGGAATAGGTTAAAAAAGTAAGAAATAGAACAGGAATAGCAACAACCACGTTGAGCCATAAGAAGAAGAAAATCACAGCAAAACAGGAATGAGAGAGAGAGAGCACCAAGAAGAATGAAGAGAGGAAGAAAATCACAACAAAACAGAGAGAGAGAGAGAGAGAAACAAGAAGAATGGAGAGACGAAGAAAATCACAACAAAACAGAGAGAGAGAGAGAGAGAGAGAGAGAGAGAGAGAGAGAGAGAGAGAGAGAGAGAGAGAGAGAGAGAGAGAGCCAGTCAGCCCTTCGGTTGATTGGTTTCATATGATGAATGGCTTCTCCTCAGAGACGAAATGTTCTTTTTCCCATAGTGCGATTGAAACCCTGCAAAAGAGGCCCCTGGATATATATATATACAGCTTTTCCAAGAACCAGATCTCTCTCTCTCTCTCCAGTTTTCGTCGATTCGGGGAACAGTTTCCGCATTTTTCCTCCCTGAGAGCAAATCCTCTCCTTTTCTCAGTTGGTCAAGTCTGGGCTCCTACTACGGGCTGCTCTATGAGCCAGAGCCCGAGCTGGCATAAGGCCAGCTTAATATAAAACAACAACTGGTCCTCCTGTCTGTGTGAAAGGATTTACTGATAGAAGTATTTTGGGCATTCTGATATCTCATAGCAACCAAGGGAGGTATTCTTTTCTCAGTATTTGACATAATTTGGCCCTCTGAAGGATAGGACTACCTCAAGGGAGGTATCCTATTGTCATTACTTAACATAGTCAAGTCACTTTATCTAATTCCAAAATATTCCCTTTTGCTTTTGAGCTCTCTTTTTTTAATGGATGATATTTTTGAAACCAACATTATCGGAACTTAATAATCTTTAATTTTTATATCCTTTTCATCAATATTCGTTTTATGTAAATTATATAAGAATAGAATTGGTAAAGTCTCATGTAGCGTGTAAGGCTTAGATTATGATTTCTGATAAAAAAAGAATAATTTACTCGGCCGCAGAAAGGAGGACAATAAAAATACTGCTGATAACCAAGTTTTTTTTTTTTTTTTTTTTTTGTTTTTTTTTTTTTTTTTTTTTTTTTTTTTTTAAATCTCTCATTAAGACAAAAAATCCCTTAATGAGAGAATAAATCATAGAAGTAGAACGACCGAAGACCTTTCTTATAAATCTCGTGATAACCCAAGAAAAACAACGCCGGTCACCATTTCTATGAAATTTTTGGCGGTTGGAGGTCTGATGTGTCGATGATGATGGAAAAATAGAGAAGATCTGGAGGAGAGGACACGGAAGGAGGTATAAGGAGAAATACTAGACGACATGCAGAGAAATAGTACAAGAATATGAAGAGAAAGACTGCGAGATATAATGAGAAATACTACAAGGTCTACAAGATATAAGGAGAAATACTGTAAGATATAGTGGTTATAAAGAGAATTACTGCAAGATACAAAGATAAATACTCCAAGATAAAATGAAAAATACTACAAGAGAAAGAGAAAGTCAACAAGATACAAAGAAAAATTGAGCAAGATATAAAGAGAAATACTACTACAAGATATGAAAAGAAATATCACAAGATATAAAGAGGAATACTACAGGATATAAAGAGAAATTCAACAAGCTACAAAGAGAAGTACCACAAGATATAAAGAAAAAATACTACAAGATATGAAGAGAAATACCACTAAATGTAAGAGAAATTCAGCAAGATATAAAGAGAACTACTACTATTTATATAAAGAGGAATAGTACAAGGTTGATTGATTGATTGATGTAAAAATGTACCATGGCGTGACAACAACTTAGGTCATCGACGCCGGAATAGTACAAGAGATATGGAGAAATACTACAAGATGAAGAGAAAAACTACAAGATATACGAGAAATTCAACAGTATATAAAGATAAATACTGACAGAGATAAAGAAAAATTTACAATAAGTTCAGAGAGTAATGTAATAGGAATTTTCGTAATGAAGGACGTTTCTTTCCCATCAAAATTATTATTCATAATAATAATCATTATTCCTGATAATAATTTCAGAAGATGACCAATCAACTACTATCATGAGTAAAAGCGAAACCTTAGCCTTTTCAAGAGGTTATGCTCACGCGTAGTCACTAGCAATGGCTTAGTATGCAGATATTGATTATCCTGAGCGCGCAGAATGACGTAAAAATAAAAAGTGTTATCCGTATATACCTTACACAACGAGGACCATGTATATGCTGATACCTTTGAAGGGAAAATTCAGAACCTAAACGAAAGTTCATTGAATTACCCGAGAGTGAAATTTGATCGTTTCCAAACGACAATGCCGATGCACGCCTGTGGGTATTGTACATGTCAAGTCAGCCCTCTGAATTTGGATAAAAATGAGCTGTTCCTTTGAATAGAATGGTGTTTATTCGCAGGGAATGTTATTTGCAATGCAAGAACAAGTGTTTTCCTTACGATAGTTAGTATATCGTGGCAGACAAAGAGTTAGAGAGGAAAGTTTGAAAAACGACTAGCCATATATTCCCCAAAAGTACAAGGCGCAAAACTACAAGCATTTGAGACCCGGGTAGAAATGCTGACTTGGCATAGTTGCCTAAAACGGCTTTCTGTGGTACACGAATAATTTCCTTCGACTTGGTCGCTCTAAGCGGGTGACTTGCCTCTCAAGCGTGCCGGGGAAATAAGAAAGAATTTGTAAAACAATTTCGGCAGAGGAAAAAAATGGAAAACAGGATCAAAGCTCAAAAGCAAAGGGATTGGAATCGAATTACCACGCGCGCTTTGACGGCGCTCACCCAAGCCTACACGATCAAGTGCCCGCTGGACCTCAACTACCGAATGAAAATTCCGATCATAGCTTTGCGAATACCAATTGGGCGGAGAAGAGGTTTCAACCCCGAGCTTTGTGAATATACGCGGTTGGTTCTCCTGTTTGGAGAAGGGGTGAAAAGGCCGGTGAGGGAAGGCGGAGGGCTTTGGCAGGGGGAAGGGGGCGAGGAGGGGAGTTTAATGGGGGAGGGGGTGTTGTTGTTTGTTATAGAGACCTATGAGGGCTTCCGACACGAAGACCTCTGTGATGATATTTATTGATATCGAACGGGAGGGGCCAGTCCTCAATCACAGAACTTCTTATTGGAAGAACAATTCTAATGGACTATAATATTCAATGTGTATCCGTGACGTCACTGGCCCGTGTAGGTGTGGCTGTGTGTGTGTGTATTTGTTTGTGTGCTGTGGTGTGCACAAGATGTATATATATACTGTAGGACGGTGGTGTTTCTTAACTGCCTTGTGGCATGCTACAATATGACATTGCTTATTTCAATTAACAACATGCGATCTACGTTTATGTGTTGGATTTATGCTGGCCCATAAAACTGCAATATCACATGCCAATCCTTACTAACCATCGATTCCAAGAGAAGAGCTCATGGATAGGGCCGGCGACCCCCCCAATACCAGAACCCCCAGCCCTCTTTCCCTGCCTTTGGCCCGGCACCCAGAAGGGGAAACGGCTCTCGGCTGTTGGAATGATTCCTTCTTCTTCTTCTTCTTCTTCTTCCTTCTTCTTCTTCTTCTTCTTCAAGCTAGAGTGCTTTATTCGATTTCTTTTCTTTTAAGTAAAGTTGTTTGCTGTTATAAAAGTCTGTTTTAAACTTTGTCAGCTGAACTGCACATGACCGGGGCTAGTATGTTTTCCTGAATTTATAGTCAAGTCTAGTTTATGCTCCCGAAAATATCGCTAATAGATTTTTTCGATGTCGAACAGGAACGCACTTCTTAAGCCTTCTTGATCTGTAACTTTATAGACATACCATCATCATATGCACTGCAATTTTTGGCCAGTATATTTTTTACGATTTGTGTTTACTTCCATTACTTGCTGAAAATTTGGATAATGTATTTTCTCGTTTGTATGTTTTTATAACAAATTTTGAGGTAGATGGATAATCAACTGCAGTTCTTATCAACTATACGTGTAAATAACGACAAGAAATAAGCTTAAAATATTTAGATTTTTATCAACAAGTTTCAGCTTATTTTTCGTGATTCAAGCAAGATTTAAAAACTATTGCATGCGTTATTTTCGTGGTTTATTTTATACCGAATTTTATGATGTATAAACAAATGACTAAACATGCAAACTATTAATAATGGCATAAGTTAATGCAGAAGTAACAAGAAAAATAACTGGGAGAGCTGGCTACGCTAATGCTAAACCCGCATCAAGACATATTTAATGACCAGAAACTTAGTTTCCGGATATAGGAAAAGCCTTACTCAAAGGATGTATTTCTTCTAGTCAGACGTTCTCTACAGAATGAATAATTGAATTTGCTTACCAAATCTGTGGTAATGGTTTTGGTAAGTTTTCGATTTTTTTTAAAAACCGGAATATTTGAAACAAAGCTGATCAATATGTCCCCTATAAGGCTCTTTCCTCTTCAGTAGTTCAGTTCCAGTTTCCTGAAATGTGGTTATTTGTTGCCAGTCGTGAGGCCAACGTTTCGAATATTTTTTACAAGGGTTCATACTGGGTACTGAGCGTTTTGCATAATGCTGCTTGAAACCCTTCAAACCAAGAGAATAAAGAAAAAAAAAAAAAACAGAATTAAGTGTTGATTGAGAAAGGGAAAATTCAAACAATCGAAGGCAAAGAAAAAGTAAAGCGAAACTTAATACTATTGTGTTCCAAAGCAAAAACTTCTTTCACTGTCGATGGCCTTTGAGGTAATAACGTCCTTCGGGTAAAAGTTAATTAATCAAAGCAAAAGTTTCAGTATTAGACTTTATTCGCTAACAGGTAGTAACCCCAAAGTCAAGTACCAACTCAAGGGTTACTGCTAATTTCATACTTTTTGTCTGCTGAATCTTGGATGGGTTCTCTGTGCATTAAATTGCTGCAGTATATTACCCATTTCCTACACTTGCACAGAAGGTTCATTACCTGTACACTTGGGGCCCTCAAACACTTTTGGCACGTTCTTCCCAATGACGTTCTCCTGCAATCATTTTATCCTTCTGTAGGTCTTCCTATTCTATTCCCCTACAGATTTTACACTTATCTCTATACCTGTAGCCTTCCAACCTATAACCTGCCAGTCTTTCCACTTGACCAAACAGTATCAAAACATATTCCGTTTCATTTATGCTAATCCTCCTTGCATCTCCTCATTTTTTACCATTTCAGTTTTCCTTATACCACAAAAATTTCGCAAAATGCTTATCACCACAACATCAACTTTTTCTGTTTATAGCTTTCACATCTGCACTTCATTTTCCATAAGGGAGACTTGCTCGATGCTCCCGCGTACATTCTTATTATAATGATGACTCCGAGAGCCCCTCTGGTAATGTAAATCAGCCACAAGGAAGGTAGGCTCATGCAACAACAGAGCAGAAGTCGAAAACTAGAGAGCCTTATTTAAGAAAGTGAACTTGTATGAATTTTGAGCGAAAGGCAAGAGGGTACAAACTTGACTCGGAGGTACATTGGCCATACTTATTTTATACAAAAGTGATAATTACCGGATAACTGTCTCTGTCCAGAACTTTTTGCTGGAATGTATAAGTTTTAACCGTGCAAGGTTTAACTCCCTACATGGCACTAGCTAGAATGAACTGCAATGAAAATTTAGACTTGCAGAAAGAATAATGTATTTTTTTAAAAGAAAATTTTATCTCAAATGATAAAAACAAATTTTTTAATTGTTAATATAAAACTTCAGATTATATAATACTAAAATGTCTGGCAACAAGCAGTGAATGGCCTTGTTGCTGTAGTGCGGTACTTTTAAGCCTAAATTTAATAATTCATTCATGTATCCCCACCTTCATTTCCACGCGCGATCGATGTCCCTTATTAATGTTTTGCCCACACCCTGCCTCTTTCTCAATTCGTATATTTTGTGTTTTGTTTCTTCTCTTCTTCTACCAATTACTCGTTGCATTTACTTCCCAACATCCACATGAATTAACCGCTTCGTTCTGTAACCATCCAAATCAACATTAGTACTCTATCTATATGAGGCCCAATTCACTCCCATCTACGTGCGGTCACATATAGGCCAGGGGTATACACTAGCCACTCTGTGGCGCCACAGAGCGGCGTCTGAGTGTGGCGGGGGTCTTGCTTCCAATAGGTTTCCATTGTTTATAAGCTGTGTCGAGCACACACCGACGTCAACCCGTTTCTCTTCACTGTCCAGAATTATTGCTGCATCATCTGGAAACATCAACAATTCTACACTCCATTCACCCCATTAGGAGGTAGCGCCGTCAGTGTACCTCACACGGTGCACTGTAGGCATTACGTGATGCTCTTTGCAGCGTCCCTTCGGCCCTTAGCTGCTACCACTTTCATTCCTTTTTGCTATACCTCCTTCCATATTCTCTTTCTTTCATCTTACTCCTCACCCTCTGCTAGCAATCGTTTCAACATTTTCAGCGCTGAAAGACCTCACAGGGTCCCAGCGCTTGGCCTTTTGCCTAAACCTTATATATACCATTTACAGTTCCTACTCTCCATTCACAACTTACTTTCGTATCCTTCAATTTTTCGCTTACATATAGTGGCCTTTCTTTCTCGTACAACACCTTTCATAAAGATATTCAGCATCCATGGATCATACAATATTCTACCTGTTAAAATTTTATTCACTAACCTCACTTAGATTACGCTTCGTGTTTACAACATAAACCAAGTGGATCTCAGCTCAGAACCAAAGGAAAACATAAGTGGTACGTTCATATTAGCACACTGAAATCGATTAGTGCGACTGATAAACATAATTGGTTAACAGATGCAAACGCAGAAATGTATAATCATTGGAAAAATACTGAAAACGACAAATATGAATAAGAGATATTCGTTGACGATTCTAGTTATAATTATAGTGAAATGGAGCTGTTATGGCGTAATCAAGAATGATGTAGGTGTAGTTAGATACTGATTAGTATAATGAAATATAATATAGATTGAATTCAAAATATGTAGAAAAGGGAATGTTAATTTAATGAAAGGTGAAGCTCACAAATAAAGTTCATTTATGACAATAAGATTGCACGTGCCATATTATTTGCTCCTTATAATGGAACATTTCTCAGAACACGGCGTTAGACAACAAATGACGTCGAGCAACATCGATATTTCCCCGTGCCTGAATTAGCCTCAACGTGCAGTAACTATAGTCATGGAAGAGACCACATTTACAAACGACATCAGCTCACTGCAAAGTGTCCCGGAGGAACCGAGGGAAAAATTCGTCACGAGCAAATACGAGTCATTACAAAGATAAACGAGGTTGTTTAACTCCACCTTCACCGCCGTGAATCTAAAATATTGCGGATGGGAGGAGAGGCAAACCGCGCAGACATGTTGCTGGTTGAATAGGAATTCCGAGCCTTCCGCTAGCCAGGTCGTAGATCGTAGTCTCTAGTCAGTCAGTCAGCGAATTTCTCGTCGTTTTCGTGTATCGATCGAAAATACAGCTGTCACCATTCACTCTTGGATTCAGTAGCCATTTCCCCAATCCGTTTATCTTTAATTCAATAATCTTCCACTGACTTGGGTTTTTTTGAAGGTTCTGTTCATTTAAATTGTTTGGTTAGCAAGTGAAAAATAAATAAATCGTTTATGCTATTTTAATCCCATATAACCAGGTACAAGAAAGCTCGACTTCACTGTGCGATAGGTAGTTATTCAGTGAAACAGCAAATCCCATTTGTCGTACTTAATTACCCAATATAAATTGTCAGTCAGTTAAGTACCCTTAAGATAATTGAATTGAAGAATAGTTCAAGCATGAATTTTCATTTTTATAATTGATGACCCTCTATGAATATTCATAGCATTTGCAAGAGGCTACATAAAATGAGGGAATAGTCAAATCATTTTACTGTTGGGATTCTCTCTCTCTCTCTCTCTCTCTCTCTCTCTCTCTCTCGCTCTCTCTCCTCTCTCTATATATATATATATATATATATATATATATATATATATAATATATATTGGCAACCGTTCAGTGAATCCAATCAGAAAACAGTGTCATATTAGCAGGGATAATCATCGAATGAGAGGGAATTGAGTCTTTTAATATCGCGTCTGTATGAGTCCCCAACATTCTCCCCTTGCGGAAAATAATGAATTACCTTAATTGGGTGGGAATAATGTAACTCGAGTGGTTTCAATCTTCTCTTTATATAAACTTCATCGCCACGATTGCATTCAAGAATGATCAACAAACAAGATATTTTGATTTTGTGAAACGATACGGAGGGAAACGGTGTATAGACGAAAGGTCAAATAAAAAAGAAATAACAAAAAAAAGGAAACCTCATCTTCCGGTAATGAGAGTTTTTCGTTCGTTTTCAGACGGAATTAATTGGGTTTAGAATTCAGGTCACAAAAGACTGTGTAATCCGCTTAAGAGATTCATCAGGGATATTGTGGTTTTTTTAATTCTCTTAGGAACAAGTTCTTTCCTTTAAATTTTCAAAAATATCATTTGGGATTCATGCTGTGTCTATTTCATTAGGAGCACGTTTTGCAATACCGGATTGTTTTTTTTTTTTATCAGACTTATTGCTAATATTAATCAGGCAGAGGTGATAGTAAAATGGTTTACATATGTATTTTCTTTTGGTTACTGCACAGCTTTCGAAAGATTCAGTGGTTCGTGATATCATGTCTTCTCTTGCATTTTCTATTTATTGATAAACGTCAAATGTATGTATTGGTTCGTGTAACCATTATTTATTCGTTATAATCTCGTCATGTTTTAGATTTATGTATAAGCTGTAATGCTGGAATTTTTTGTGTCTCTTATCCTTGAGTAACCTGACAAAATCTGTTATATATATTTTCTGTTATTTTCTGTTCCATACTATGACTCATGTCTTCCATATATCTATACAGATCGTACTAGTTGTATGTATAATTTTACGTTTGTATGCAGGTTCAGTGTTGTAGATGTTCAATTTGTAATCAAATATAAGTTTTATAAAGGTTTCTAAGAAATTCGGAATCTCGTGAAAAACAATTTCTGTAATAACAAGGCGTGATGCGACCTCCAGCTTACTAGGGACGCATGCAAGATTTTCCCCTCAAGCGTAAGTTGTTACCATTATATTCCTAACTTAACGTGAAATGGTCATCATAATTAATACTCATACTTATTACTCAAAATAAACACACACAAACAGCCTAAATTCAGTACACGAGATAAATTAAAATCTGCTGAGATCTACGGTCAGATAGTCTTGTTTCACCAACGAAAACTTGAACACATCCACTATATTTTATTAGAAATAATTTTTCCGTACTGTTTAACATGAACATTATTTTTTTCTACATTTTCATTCTAAAAGATAAATCATAAGTATCCTACCCTAAAGTTTCTGTATCTTTAACTCAGCCGCTGCCGGTGAAACTTTCAGCCATGGCCCGTGGTGGCTTGTGTTTTTGCAGACGCACGATCATGGCTAACTTTAACCTTAAATAAATAAAAAAACTACTGAGGCTAGAGGGCTTCAATTTGGTATGTTGAATGAATGGAGGGTAGATGATCAACATACCGATTTGCAACCCTCTAGTCTAAGTAGTTTTTAAGAACTGAGGGCGGACAGGAAAAGTGGGGACGGACAGAATAATAGCCATCTGAATAGTCGTCCTTTACAGAAAACTAACAATATTCCTGGTTCAATAACGAGAGAAGAGAGCATAGATGACCCCTTCAGCAACAAATTGAATTCTTTGTCACGTGACTCAATCACCCCAGAGCAAATTCGAAAACGGCAAACAAACAAATTGAGCGACTAAAAAGAATCAAGCCAGGAGGCAGTTATGGAAACAATCTTCCCATTTTTATGACCAATATCCGGACCACTCACAAAAGGTTTATTATTGCATAACGACCATTTATCATGGCTTATTGATTGTATAATTGTTGACAAGAGGAAAAGTATTGCTCGGTAACAGGACCCCAATGAAATAAAACGGCCAATAAATCATATTCCATAAAACATCGCTTTCATGCAATGTCTGCCTACACACGGGCACCACCAAACACATACACGCACACACACACACACTCACTAGTATTATACACAGGTTCATAAAAAGAAAATGTGAAATACGACTTATTGTACGTCGGCATGTATGCATATATATATATATATATATATATATATATATATATATATATATATATATATACATAAACACATACATATGTATACATATACAAATATGTATACACATATATATATATATATATATATATATATATGTGTGTGTGTGTGTGTGTGTACATATTAAATATTTACTTACTGTACTATAATTATTTGCTCTCATTCGTTTCTTAAAATATAAGTTCTTGAATACGAGGCGTGAATTTCTGCTAGCCGGATACTTTAGTATCCACATGCCTTTTTTTTTGTATTAAAAAAACACTTGAAACTCTTCAACGCAGTACGTGCGTAGTGTAACGCACTGACATCACCGAAAGGAAACGTAACAAGGGGTATCCGCATATCCCTTTCGGCGTCACTCAATTACCATACATATTGCGAGGTCTCCGTAGATTTAGGCGCACGGGATCATCCGGAAAGTCATATTGTTTTATTCGGTATTCATTAATTCCGCGCGAGTTCCGGTGCGGTTCTATGGAGACCGAATGGAATTTGCGTCCGTATCATTTCGGCCGAGAGTAGCTTTTTAAAAGTCTCTATTCTCCCGACATGCAAGTCGGATAAGAAGTTAATCAAACAAAGCCTCGCTAGAAGAGGTCAGTATGTTTGTTTGTATAGTGTTTCTACGTTGCATGGAACCAGTGGTTATTCAGCAACGGGACCAACGGCTTTACGTGACTTCCGAACCACGTCGAGAGTGAACTTCTGTCACCAGAAATACACATCTCTCACACCTCAATGGAATGCCCGAGAATCGAACTCGCGGCCACCGAGGTGGTACGCAAACCTCATACCGACCTCGCCAATAGCGCCCTTTGGGGTAAATATGTAATGGTTTGTAAATCTACAGAAAAACGGATATTTTCGTATATTTCTTATATAAAAAAGGTTCTAGGAGAGGAATGTTACAGGAAAGAAAATTATGCAGTTTTGCTTATACACATAATAGTATTCGGGAACCAAAGGTCAACGTTAGTTGTACGTGTTTACTTCGAAGTAAATGATTAATGTAGGGTTTCAAATATAGTGCCGGAAAATTTTTACAAGCTGGCCGTAAATTATTTCAGATGCTGGAGAATTTTACAATTAAAAAAAATTTGTGGAATCACCAGCGAACCAAGATTTTCTCATAGAAACCAACTAATCGTAATCTAACCTAACCAACTTAGGCTAACGCGCTAACAAAATATACATATTACGGGAATATTGATGACTAAGGAATATGTAAAATCCGGATAAATTTTGGAAAAAAGAGGAGATTGACCATTATGCAAAAATGACTGCTGACATTAATTCTAGTTAGATTAGGAAAAATAATAAATAGCAAATGTCTACACTTAGGTATTAAAAGGGCAATAAAATCGTATATTTGAGGGAATTGGCAGAATATGTGGTATTCCCCCTCTCTTAACCAACAACAAGAAATGCAGAAGCATTAGGTACATAAATTTTAAGACGTCCTCCCTATTGACTTATTTATAGTATTTACATTGTTTTAAGACCCCTTGGGATTGTGCAGATTCGCCTGACCTATTAAAATTTTTAAGAAGGCAGTGCTGGTCCTGAGTTTGCTTTCAGTGATAAACTGTTGTCAGTTCAGCAACCAGCAACTGACACTACCATCTGGATGCCCATCTTGGACTATGTCCCTAGATTTGGGCGCAGGGGATCATCCGGAAAGTCATATTGTCTTATTCGGTATTTATTAATCTATCCATCCATTTAGCTAATACATTTATGGTGCGTACAACAACTTGGGAATGTAAGTTCCTTTGTTTTACTATTTCAGCTTCTCCTGGCGTTGCCGAAATTATTACATTTCTTAGCCAGATACAGCCAGAGCATAAGACTTTACTAAAAATATGGCTTTTGCTTTTTCGGGTGCTGGAAAATAACAGTTATCTATGCGGACTGAATACTATCACTTAAAATTTCAGCAGCTCGTATATTTTTATATATATATATATATATATATATATATATATATATATATATATATATATATAGATAGATACTAGAAAATATGCCAGTGACAATATATATATATATATATATATATATATATATATATATATATATATATATATATATATATATATAATTGTCACTGGCATATTTGCTAGTATCTATAGCTTTCCTGATAGTATGTCTTTTAGCGCAAAGAAAGATAATCATAAATTGTCAATTTAAGCTTCTCTATTGTCCCTTAAGATATAGTGACGAGGCAAAAGCTTGGATGCAAGGGAAGTACACGGACATATTGTCAACTTGCAAGTTCAACTTTTCCCTACTTCACTTGGCAGTTACTTTAGATGCAGATGTTTTCCATAAAGTTTCAGCGGCATCTTATACGGAAGTTTGTGTTTATCTTTTGTGTTTTTCGTTGACATTTAAGGGTTATGTGGCTAGTGCACACAAACACACACTCGCACACACACATATATGATTAACCGAGGGTGAAGCCAGTCCTAGTATTGAGAGGTCGATGGTTCGCGTCTGTCGATCGCCAATTCTATTATCGCTTAATAAATTCCCCCTCGGTTAAACATATATGTAAATATATTAATTCCGAGGTAGAGCGAATTAGACATTTGTAGTTAGATATATGTATATGAATCACGGTAATGTGATAGACTTATATATGATGTATATATACGAATAGTTAGAGATGTGTATTTCTGGTGATAGAAGTTCACTCTCGACGTGGTTCGGAAGTCACGTAAAGCCGTTGGTCCCGTTGCTGAATAACCACTGTTTCTATGCAACGTAAAAACACCATACAAAACAAACAAAAAACAATATATATACGAATATATATATGTATAATATATATATATAATATATAATAATATACTATATTAAATATATATATATATATTATACTTATATATAATAAATCATATAATATATATATATATTATATATGTATAAATAAGTTATATATATATTTATATATATATATTTATATATAATATATATATTAATATATTATAATATATATATATATAGATAATATATGTATGTATATATACTTAGATATAATAAATATAATAATAATATAATATATATTTATATATGTATAAAATAAGTATAATATCTATTTTATGTATCTATATATATTTATATATATATATATTTATATATATATATAATATATATATATATATGTATATCTATTTATATATATATATATATATATATATATATATATTCTATATATAGTATATTCGATACATCCTCATATATGTGTATATATATACATACATATACATATATATATATACATATATATATATATATATATATATATATATATATATATATATATATATATCTATATATATCTATATATATATATATATATATATATATATATATATATATATATATATATATATATGTTTTCAAGATTGGTGCATGCGTAAGAACTAAAAAAACAGTCGTGTCTGAAAAGGCAATAGAAATGATTATAAGCTTTACATTTAAACGTTACATTTTAATTGTTCGAAATGTCACTTTGAATTTTTAATTGGTTTATGATTACCATAGAATTTCGATAGCGGATTTATTGTGGGTGGGAGTAGCAAGATATTACTAACTTTAAGAGAAGGGGTTGTGCTTTAGCATGTATTGTATATGATGCCATGTTCTTTACAATTAAAGTAAACACTTTGACTATGTTTTGTTTTTAACTTCATGTCGATTGTATGGTCATTAATATCAGTCCTGTTAATATGATAAAAATTGATTCGCAACCATTTTTTTGGGAACGATGTCATGAAAACCATTATTTTTGTGACAGATGTTTTGAAAACAATTGGTTTTGTGACAGATGTCATGAAAAGTTTGAAAAGACAGAAAAATACGCATCTTTTTCATACGAATTGAAACGCGGTAACTGAGGAGACTCAAAGCAGCGCTGTTGATGTGTTAATCAGTTTTATTTATAATGGAAAGTTTATTTGATTCATCCTAGAAAGGGTCTCACTGTTACTCCGTCTAGGTCTTACCTTCTGTTTTTTTTTTCTTTTATTTTTCTGTAAAAGAAAACTATTGAACTGTTGACATGGCTATTTGTCTGTCCGTTCTCACTTTTTTTGTCCACCCTCAGATCTTCAAAACTATTGAGGCTAGAGGGCTGCAAATTGGTTTGTTGATCATCCACCCTTCAATCATGAAACGTACCAAATTGCAGCTCTCTAGCCTCAATAGTTTTTATTTTATTTAAGGTTAAAGTTAGCCACGATCTTGCGTCTTTCACCGCCATATGTACCAACAACACAAGCCTCCACCGGGCCTTGGCTGAGAGTTTCTTATAATACACGCTGTACAAAAACTCGATCGCGCGCATTTTTTTTTTTTTTTACTGCTTTTCTTGTCAGAATTAGAATCGAATACATATCTGAGTTCTTGAAATGAAGAAGTGAGTATACTTACGGTAGGACAGTTAAAAATTGTCATATGGTGAATAGCTATAAATTAAAGTGCTGTTATTGATAGTCTATCTGAATGGCAAATTGTTTTTTTTAATTTTAATGGTAAAGTAAATGTAATTAAACCGGTTATAAGAAAATAAGAAACTCGGATCTTAAATATTAAAACAAATGAAAAGTTAGCTTCTAAATTTATCGTTCATAAGGAGACAATGGAAGATAAATTTGTATATAAAATGAGGCTCCATACATATGCATATTCTCTATAGGTTGATACTCAGGCTAAATGGTTCCAAATTCAGTAGCGTATTATGAGGCGTTTCCAGTCGAAATCATTCATGATTTAGGCATAAGAATAAACGGACGATGAAGGAACCATAGCATATATAACTTAGGAGATATTACAAATTCCTTGTTGTGCGTTATAGTTATTTGCTTTTGAGTTCTACCCCCACAGGAGGAGGAAATATTCTAAAGTATGTAAACATAACTAATTGCTTGTTTAGTAGCCTTAAATATTATCCTTTTAGTATTATTTTTGATGAAACAAGCTGCAATTTGACAGTTATAATGTGAAATCAATGAATGAAGAAAGCTTTATTTTTTATAGTCATAATTTTTTTTCGTTTTTGTTATTTGTGATTAAAGTAGCTACAATTTGACCATTTTAATGTACGGTTAAACTTTTTGTGGTATATTTATGTACATTAACAGCCTTATAGGCAGCCTTGCACAACGCTTGTGACTATCGATGCGGAAGACGGCATTCCATAAGAATAATAACCCGAAAGTTTACAAGTTATAACAACTATTCAAAATCACCGATGATAAAACCTAGGAACATTTGCACAGTTTTTCAAAGTGCCAAAAAAAATTCCCGAGATGAATGTAATTATAAACAAGCTTAAAAAAAAGTTCTAAAAGGAAAAAAATATATTTTTCTGTTATTTACCCCATTTGGAAAATTAATATGCAAAGGTACTCCAGCGGCAATCTATATTTAATCAAGAATTCTTTCGCCATAGTTCAAAATATAATTGGAATTCTTTTCAAACTTTAAATTATTGGAGTGGGCCAGAGAGCTTGATTGCTTATCGGAAATTGAATTCTGGTGTATGCGCAGATCCCAGAGGCCGTCCTTCCTTCACTTGCTGCCAGCTCACCTTGCAGGATCTTAGTGACTCTGCCCTTTAAAGGACTTTTCAATATTATCTACCTTTTAGAGGACATTTCAAGATTATCTTCCATGTAAAGAAATTATATATATATATATATATATATATATATATATATATATATAATATATATATATATATATATATATATATAGATATATATATATATATATATTGTCGTCTTGTATGAATCCTACGAAAGAATACAATATATGTAAAATAATATTGATATTCTATATATATATATATATATATATATATATATATATATATATATATATATACATTTACAGACACACACACACACACACACACACACATATATATATATATATATATATATATATATATATATATATATAAAGACAAATTCCTCGAAGGAAAATCGTATCCCTCAGGAGAGATGGAGCATACATCCTGCCTAGTGATTGGCTTATCAGCAGTCAATTAGGAGCATCGTAAGGGATTGGCCTAGACATTAGATGCACGGGTGATGTGAATATACTATAGTCCATATCATCTCTATCCTGACGTCGATCCACTACAGTCTACTAACGGTCATATGTATAATTCGCTGCTTAAATCGTTTGAATGATAATAAATTTTAACTTGTTTTGCCATCTTTATTGTATATGAATACATTTATAGTCTGTCATTTTGGAGTTGATGACAAATATCTGCCGTTTAAATCAGGAAGTCTATTCTTAATTGTTGTGTGGAGACTGCACTGGAATATTCATGCACCAACATTTATTAGTAGCTTTTTTGTATTTATTTTTTACTTTTGCAATGCTTTGGCTACTGAAGAAGGCTGCAGACACTTAACATGATATTTAAGAATAACACTACATCACGCCTGTTGTGCCTTACGAAGTATAAATGAAATTTTTTTGACAAAAATGGTTAAACAGAAAATGGGGAAAAAATTACCCATACACAATACCACATTATAGAGAAGACGAATTTGCTAGTTGATACCTGGCGTAATACAGAAAAGGGAGCTGGAGGTACATCTGTTAATTAATCATCTGAAGCAAATGTTAAATTTGAAGTTGATTCAGTAGAAGATAACTTATGTTTGTGAATGTTGTACATGCCAGCAATGGTACTGATTTAGGTACCAACCACTAACATTGCCATGTTATTTCACTAACTCAAATTTCTTAAATTTCAGAATTAACTTCTTTAGTTTACTAGTGTGATAACC
>NC_061089.1:56705942-56715942 GCF_015104395.2 Macrobrachium nipponense
TGGCCTGAATTCTAATTTCTATTCCATTCCATTCCATTCCATTCCATGCTATAAATCAGTATAGTTCCGTTCACTCTATAGTGTTTGCTCGCACAGTTGGCATCGATTCTCTGCGATAAATGAAAGGAAAAATCAGCGAAGGTTTATTTTATTGGGTTTTTCTTTTTCTTAGTCCATTTTTAACGATTATCCGATAACAATGACCAGAACTTGTGTTTGTAAACCTTGTCATTTCTTTTGGTTACATCCTTAAGACGTTATTTTCTGTTTTGTAATGGGTTAAAAACATTAAGAAACTGGTGGGGAGTTCCAGAACTTTGCCAAGAGAATTTTATTAAAAAACTACTTAAATATTGTAACTACGTATTGTCAACATTTAAATATTGTAAACCATTTCATAATACTGAAATAATAAATAAACAAATAAACGCCACTGCCCTCAGCTGTCAATAATGTTGCATATATCATCAGGTGGTAAAGCCTTCATCATGCATATGTCATAAATGGTGTAGCATTCGCGAAGTGTCTGCGTGTTGAATCATTCACATATGGCGCAGCCATCACGTTAGAAATATACATAATTCATAATGTGATCAAAGTTTGGCATCATTCATGCTCTGGCATGAGCGCTGTTCCTTCCATGCAAAGCTTTAAAAGCATTTCATGCTTTTTCGGCCCGACAACAGTTAATCAGTGGATAATTAGCTGAGTGTGATTGTTTTGTTCGAAATTTTGGTTTTATTTTGTTATTGAAAGATCAGAGGTATGTACGATTTGTATGCGTAGCGAAAGTCTGTCCATAGAATGTAAATGTTTAGGTTTTTGCAATTTTCTAATATGCAGAGAATCATGAATGTGGTTGTTCGCAAATGTAGAGAGAGAGAGAAGAGAGAGAGAGAAGAGAGAGAGAAGACAAGAAGAGACATTACAGTTAATTTACTTTCCTACCTGCACGATTTGTCATTCACATATAGGAGAGAAGAGAAGAGAGAGAGAGAGAGCGAGAGAGAGAAGAAGGAAGGGGGGGGGGGAGGGGGGGAGGGGATAGAGAGAAGAAAATGCAGTTACATCATTCTTCATAACTACGTTTTTGGTTATTTACAGACGTGGAGAGAGAGAGAGAGAGAGAGAGAGAGAGAGAGAGAAGAAGAAAATAGTTACTTCACTGTTTCTAACTGCTCATGTTTAGTCAATCACAGATATGGAGAGAGAGAGAGAGAGAGAGAGAGAGAGAGAGAGAGAGAGAGAGAGAGAATGCAGTTACATCACTCTTCATAACAGTTTGTTTTTGGTTATTCATATAAGGAGAGAGAGAGAGAGAGAGAGAGAGAGAGAGAGAGAGAGAAGAGAGAGAGAAATGTTAGTGTCATTCTTCCAAACACTTGAAATTTATTCATCCATGAAACTTCTCTCCCAGAATGAGCGAGAAAGTATTGAAGCCGCACTCATAAATGTCGGCCGGACAACGAAAGGAGAAAAATCTTTACCCAGTATTAACTTTAGAGTCCCACCGATGTCTTCGTTTTTGGAGACACCGAGGACATAAAGCTTTTGGAAGAGTCGATCGCCCCTCACCCCTGTGGGGTGGGGGTGGCGGGTGATTGTCAAGGAGTCCAGGGTGGGGACGGGGATGGGTGGAGGAAATGGGGACATGTAGTACCTCGGCCCATCCCACGTATTTCGTGCCAGATTTCGTCCATAAAACCGCCTCTCTACATAAGAATGATCGCCATTTTATTGCGGTGCGTAGAAGCCAATAAATATTTTACTGTCTGCGATGCAGGGAACCGCAAGTCCGTGTGATGGAATATTTCATGCTGTTTTACGTATCCTTGGCGGTACCTGAGTGACCCCTAAAAGGATAACAGGTGGAGGCGCTGAAGGCGGAAGTTTATTCGCCGCGGACGGTTATATGAAATTTATTTCCCTTAGACAATAAAACCTCTGTTTTGTATGTACGCCTCGTTTAACAGCTAAGCCGGCAAGAGAATGAACTGGGTGACCTTTTTTTTCTTTCCCCCACCTAGTTTTGCAGCGAACGATTCATTGAAAATGGATAGAATGTATCTATTGTTTTTTTTTTTTTCTGGTCATGTATGGCTTGCCTGTGGTGGCTACCTATAGCTTGAAAAATTTCACCAAGACGTGTCTGAACATTGTCACTAAAATCCGAAACCTGAAAACCCCTGTGTTTTTAAATTTACTGTGATGAATCTTTACCTTATTTTAATCAGAGATTGATTGACTTAGCCGCCCAATCAAATCTGGGATAGTTTCTGATATGATTAAAATAAATGAACCTGGGACATTTGTTTTATACTTTTATGACATTGATTTTGCATCTAATGATTTTAGTTCAACAAACCCCTGAAAATGTAAGTATAAAATCTTCAGTATAATTTATATATGGAAATTTCAACTTATGACAGAAAATTTCAAGAGCTTTCATACACACACACACACACACACACACACACACACACACACACACACACACACACACATTGTCCGCAGCTAAGATTGTTCTCATTTCATGAGCCAACCCATTTTAAGGCAAATGTTATTTTAGCGTTTACGTATATATTTATACATAGAAGTAATCAACACAGTCATGTGTGGAACAAAAATAAATTTCTGACTCACTTCGGGATCGAACCCAGGTCATTCAGTTTGTTCAGCTGGTAGCCTCCTTTCTACATTTATATGTATTTATGTATGCATAGCGAAATTCACACGTGTTATATAGGACATCATTTGATCGCCTTCTCTCTTGCGCTATTTGAATTCCTTCATTCCCATAATTTGACAAGGATGAAACAATTATGAGCCACTCATGAAATAAGTTCAATTGCACTTTGCATATTCTTAGTCATTGTCTTCAAAGTCTTGGTTTTCCTCGAAATTATGATTCTGTTATTCATGCTAGGTCTCTCTCTCTCTCTCTCTCTCTCTCTCTCTCTCTCTCTCTCTCTCTCTCTCTCTTTTTCTTAATAGTATATTCTTTCTACGTCTTTCTTCCCTGCAGTTCTTTGCTACAGACCTTACTAGCATTTTTTTTTTTTATTTATTATTAATTACTAAAAGTTCCTGCTTTTCTAATAACTGATCTCTTTTAGTAATTCCCATTATCTTTCGTTATTTCTTTCGAATGAACGCCGTATTCTTTGGAAGCTTGAAAATTTCAAGTCTGTGGACTTGTTCCACGTGAATTGGGTTCATCTTCTGAATAATAATAATAATAATAATAATAATAATAATAATAATAATAATATTAATAGTAATGAAATTTAATAATGATAGGAAAAATCCGTGCAACGCGTCCTCCGTTAACGTGCAGTGTTAACATTAGCAACGGGAGTAAGCTTCATTTCGTGGAAGGAAACGTTCTCTGACGCTAAGTCCGTTTACCTTCCGTCGTCACACATACTCATTCATACTTTGCTGTCGGCATAAGCACGTTTCAGGTTCCGGCTCGTCATTCATTAGGGCAGGTGAGGTTGGTTATCATTCTCCTGTGGAAGTAATCGTGGTGGAAGTAATCCTGTGGAAGTAATCTTGTTGTAACTGTGTGTGTTTCTTTTTTCTTTTTTTTTCTAGATAAGAAAATATGCAGTCGTAAATGCAAGTATCTGGAAGAGAAGACTAGGATATTACAGTAAAGGTTTTAACGCCTACATCTGTCACGGCAGGTCAATCGCTTCTCCCTCCCCTCCCTCCCTCTCTCCTCTCCCCTCCCCTCCCCTCCCTTCCTGAACTCAAGACAAAATTGTCCTAGGGAAGGCAGACACATAAGTATATGGGAATTATCGTTTACTTTCTTGTGTCTTTTACATTTATTATTGTATTTATTTCTCTGGAACAATAAGTTTCCTCTTGAAGTCAAAATAGACTTGGGTTAAGTTTCCCCAGGCATGGCGGTACGGGTAAAATGCAACATTTATTTTTTTAATTAAAGATTTACAAATGGCGTCATCACCACTGATATTTTTCCGAATTTATCTCTGTTTCCAGAATTAATGCTATCTTAGACTCAAGTTATAATAATAACCGAACAAAGTTTGTGAGACACTGAAGCGGAGCCATATTTTCTTCATCTATAAATTCGTTGTACAGTAAGTTATGTCGGCCAACTACTTTTACCATATTTTCTACGTTCTTTCATTAGCGACAACGTCAGAGAACTTTTGAATCAATCCACCAGTAAGCTTTTCTGTAGCGCTATCAAGACTTCAAGAAAATAGCACGTATTCAAAGGTAGTTTACATTGAAAATTAACCCCTTTAATTTATTATCTAGCCAAGTGATTCGTTCATCATTCATCGTCAAGATATTTTTACCAGGATTTCTAATTTTGTTTAATTTCCTTTTTTTATCCCCCGGTTATCTGGCCAGTTGATTCGTTCATATTTTTACTTGATAAAGCTTTTCTCACAATGGAACCTACGTCCAAAATCATAATAGAGTGGACATACTACCAATCTATGCTGATTTTTCACTATATGTAAGACTACTCCAGAATACCTACACTAAAATCTCTGTATCACAGTTTTCTGTTGAAGGTATACCCTTTGCTGAATTATATATTAAGAGTCGATACTCTTGGTCTTATTTTCCACGAAACCTCCAAACTTTCCGAAGTCTCTTGTTGAAGGCCTGACCAGCATCCAGCAATGTGCGGAAGCGATGGACTGGTCAGCGGATATTAAACTTATGAGATAAGGCCTCATAGCACGAGAGAGAGAGAGAGAGAGAGAGAGAGAGAGAGAGAGAGAGAGAGAGTTCGTATAGTATGGAAGTATGTAAAAATGTCTTTGGATCGAAGATTCACCAATGTCCATTGTATTCCGGCAAGTCAAGAAAATAATTTTCGGTAATTTGTGACTATTGTAACTCTTAGATTATATATATATATATATATATATATATATATATATATATATATATATATATATATATATATACATACATACATACACATTATATGCATATTATACGCTGTATATATATATATATATTAATATATATATATATATACATACATATATTATACATATCATATATATATATATATATATACATTATATATATATATATATATATATATATAATATAATTATAATGTAATTGCACCTATCCACTCATGTGCAGAGGTGGATACCCAAGATCTTGTATTTGGGGGTGAAATTGCTAGCCTCATACCTTCTTCCAGCCTGTCTGGAATGGACTGGAAATAAATTTGTATTTCAATTGAATATAGTTGACAATGAGCATCATTTGTAAGTAATGAACAAAGTTTTCTTTGACGTAACAGTGGAATACGTTCATCTCTGCCATACGAAACTTTGTTGACCAATACAAACAATGCTCATGTTCAAGAATGTTGAAGTGAAATGCATCTGTATTTTTGGTCATTTCCCCCAAAATGGCTGTGTTACTCTATTCGTCTAAGCAGTGAATTAGGTGTCTGGCAGTCGTAAGAGATGAATCCAAAATAATATGTGTAATATCAAGCATTACAAAGAGAAGGACTTTGAACGCACCGACGAATTTTGGCGGCGCGTGTGGCTTTTTCTCCCATCTTTTTGGTTTTTTTAAAAGAAGGAACGGTTTTCTTTCTGTCTTCAGTCGAGTGTGATATAAAGAACTCCTCCGGGTCTTGTTAGCAGACGATGCACCGACACGATTACACAACTCCGCTCGAGGTGGGACTCCAAATGACACCGAGGCATGCCCCAGACGCCCATAAAATATGCTCCGTTAAGGATTTCGGCTGGTTTTGCGCGCTCAACGTAGGGTATTTGGAGATGTATCAAATAGTTATGGGTACGTTAATGGGACCAGAGGGCCTTTTTAGGTCTAAAGAGCCCACCGAGGTGTTGAAAAGGCTCCAGGTTATAAAATAGAGACTGGGAGGCTTATAATTCCTGATGGTCTTATTTTAATCCCTTAATTCCTGATAGCAATTTTGAATAGAACAGTGCCAGGGAGAAAATTGTGGTTAATTGTGTTGCACACGGTAAGATATTCTGCAATTAAAGTGTACAAATACATAGATGCAGATGCACAGACTTGATTTATCAGGCATGTTCATTTAGCAATGCTGAGTAACGTTTAGAATATTTTATTTTTAAATTTTAAAAAGTTATTTGTTTTTGCAAATGATGATATTTGATACATATAATGTGTATGTGTATTTGCATATTTATATGTGTATATGTATATATATTTATATATATGTATATTATGTGTGTATGTGTATGTGTATGCAGTAAATGTTTAGAGAAATAGAAATAGAAAGAGATGAATGATAATGATATATTTTGACTGTTTTCTGAATCGATCATGTTGTGATGCTTACTTAAGAAAACAGTAATTACTGTTAGGTCCTTTTGAGGTCACAAATTGTGTGCAAACAAAGGTTTTCTGCTCATTTATGGTATAAAAGGTACTTTCCCATCCAGTGAATGTGTTGACACAACCACGAATTATTGCATTGTGTGACTAGGAAGAGATTGTTTTTGAAACACAAGGACTTTTGTTACTGTGAGAGTACATCTGTAATTATGATATAACAGATAATGTCGCCTCAGTGGCATCATCGGTATGGTCTTGGCCTGCCACCTCGGTGGCTGCGAGTTCGATTCTCGGGTATTCCACTAATGGTTAGAGATGTGTATTTCTGGTGATAGAAGTTCACTCTCGACGTGGTTCGGAAGTCACGCAAAGCCGTTGGTCCCGTTGCTGAATAACCACTGGTTCCATGCAACGTAAAAAGACCATACAAACAAACAAGATATAACAGTAAAAGTGATGAAAATAACCTTTGAAGTAGCATATCAAGAAAATGATATTGATGGATATCTGTAGTTATGATATAAAAGCGAGAATGTCTAAAGCAATCATTTCAAGCTCTCGAAAAATCTTGAGCTTAGCTATTGCAAACTTACACATTCACCTCATCGGATAGAATGAACTGATCAAAGCGGACGCGGAGACGAAGCCTTAAAAGCAGAAGTGGAAAAGTGAATGAAATAGATTGCGATGGAATTGCAAGGAAAGCCTCTCCCATTCATTCACAAACAGCTGTAATGTCTGTAAAGACGAGATGAGATTTGCTTACTCTTTCTGTTTGCTTATTGCTGGAAATCTTGATTAAGTTGTAAGAGCTGGCCAGAAACAGCAAGTGTCGTATCTAAAAAGAAATCTCTTGTAAAGAAAGAATATTTGTTCCTAGACGTTTTCTTTTGAGAGTTCTTGTATTATTTGGTATTTTGTAGGACACATACAGGCGGTAATACTAATTTCTCCTTGAAAAATTTAAATCATTGCCTCTAGAGAGTATATAAATGGAAGCATTTATATATATAATGTATATATATATATATATATATATATATATATATATATATATATATAATATGGTATATGTATGTAGATGTATAACAAATGTATTTCTAAACCACACAACATCACAGTTTTTATGTATTCTACTCCATATGAATTTATATTATGTATACATACATATATACACACACACATATATATATATAAGTATATATATTATGTATGTATGTATGCATGTATGTATGTATGTATATACATTTATATTATATATATATAAATATATATATATATATAGATATATATAATATATATATATATATATATATATATATATATATTATATATATATATATATATATATATATATATATATATATAATATATATCCAAGCAACCAGACAACCTCACTGCTTGTTTATATTCTAGTTATCTGATAGATAAATAAATAAATTTATATACATAGTATATATATATATATATATATATATATATATATATATATATATACATACATATATATATATACTAGGTAGTTACGTATATGATAACTCCGATGATCATATTCCTTCACCTCGAGGCGCTGGCTACAAACAGGCACCCAATTAGTCTTTCGGTCATATTATCGTAACACACGAATGGTAAATATGGTTTTATAACTTTTTATAAGTTTACATTGGCTTTTAGTAAACCTTCATTTCCGGCATCGGTAACATTGTTGCTTTGAAGCCAAGTTAGTATAAGGAATTCAGTCAAAGAAAAATATCTGAGACGTCTTTGAATATCAGCGTCGGCCCTTTTGCTCAATTCAGTTCTGTTCCCTGGTGTCCAAGTCCTTGGGTACAACACGAGTGCTAAAACTTAATGAAAATAATCTTTAATCTCTCGTTCTATCTCTGCTGTCACTTTTCATGAGCTTGGCCACTTGAGCTCATTAAGTAAGACGAGTAAATGGTGCAATCTCTCTTTGAGCGCTTTCAGAAGTTGCGGACTTCATGATAATGTTTTGGAGAGAGCTAGGATGCTGTCATGCGATCCCCTTGCATACCAAGATAAGAACGGTGTAAACATCATCTGTAACTTGTACGAAACTAAGCCAAGAGTTGTCCTCCTGTAATGGAAGTCGTTCAGCGCTTGGTATCTCGCTGGCGTCGCTTTTGATGTGAGAAGAATGGATGCTTGTCCTAGAGGAGTTGTGATTCACTCTTGCATCTGATCTGCAGATACTGGTAAAAAGCATTCAGTGCATTTTCTTATCTTTCCCGTCCAGATATTGATCGTTCGCTAGTCTATAAGCTCCTCAAATTTTAAAACTGGTTACAAAAGTCTTTTTTTCATGTAATAATTTCCTCGTGGAATTCCTTGTGTGATGATCTCATAACAAACCTCAAAATATTAAAAATGATTTGCTTCGTTTGAGAGAGAGAGAGAGAGAGAGAGAGAGAGAGAGAGAGAGAGAGAGAGAGAGAGAGAAATATTCACTTATTTGCTTCATTTGTCAGAGAAAGAGAGAGAACCTCAAAACATTCACTTACTTTCTTCATTTGTTAAAGAGAGAGAGAGAGAGAGAGAGACCTGAAAATTAAAGTCTTCGCTTCATTTCAGAGAGAGAGAGAGAGAGAGAGAGAAAGAGAGAGAGAGAACCTCAAAATATTCACTTCTTTTCTTCATTTGTTGAGAGAGAGAGAGAGAGAGAGAGAGAGAGAGAGAGAGAGAGAGAGAGAGTAGGATATAACAAAATCACGAACATTAAGCTATTCCTCTAATTCTTGAAAATACCAGCCACTACACGACCCCATCTTGCAGTCCTCAGAGTCACTAAAGCGAATTGATCCGAAATGCATTGGTGGAATAGCTGACAAAACGACTCCCCATAGAGAGAGGCCAAGGTCCGGAGTCCGCATCACCGTATCACTGGTCTCCAATAAGTCCACAGCCAGAACTTTTCCAACTATCGTGAACTAATCAATTACAGCGCAACTTCGACTCGACTGAATCAGATGATGGGATTTCGGAAGCAATTCATTCAAAGTTCAGTTCTATTAATCAGTTCGCTGTTGCAGCGTTGCAAGGCTTTCACTTCCCTGATGGGAGGATGAGAGGGTTCCTCCTCCTCCTCCTCCTCCTCCTCCTTCCTCCTCCTCCCGCCTCCTCCTCCTCCTCCTCCTCCTCCTCTTCCCATTCTTTTTCGCCTTCTACTGTAGTACTCAAAGGGAAGGCAGGATGAGTTTGGCGGTTTCTTTGTTTTTTCTCTTCTTTCTCTTCCTATTCCTGTATTATAGTAGGATATATCGTTGTAATTTTGATTTTAGTTTCTACATGCTTGCTATATGTTGTTCTTGAAAGTGATGAGCAGTTTTTTACGTAAATTATCTACTTTTTTAAAAGATTTTATTCTCTACTTAGATCCGGAAAGGAGCCAAAGAGTCTTTTCCCTGTTGGCAATTTCTGTAGAAAGTAAGAGGCACTTATTTTATTCAGCTAATGGAAGAAAAATTATCACAAAAGATGAACTGATAGATAAATACTTGCATGCTTAGTAGACATGCTGTAGCTCATAAGAGGGCCGCCACATTCTTATAACCATGGTATATATAAATCAGAAAATTAGGAATGAAAGTAAATAAGTTACAATTTTTATAATTTCTCAATCACATGA
>NC_061089.1:56720942-56723442 GCF_015104395.2 Macrobrachium nipponense
GAAGAAGCAACAGAGAGAGAGAGAGAGAGAGAGAGAGAGAGAGAGAGTAAAATGAAGGGAAAAAGCACAGAACCCGAACCAAGAGAAGAAGATGATATTGATGACGGAGGGGAGAGAGAAAAGTATAGAGGGAGTTTTAATGGGAGAGGGAAATGCGATGGAGAGCTGATGGGGAAGGGGAAGCGAAACGAGGGGAAAACAGAAAGGAGGAGAAGTATGGTTGGGTACAGAAGAGGGGAAGTAATAATTGTTTCACGGTAATTCTGTTGTTTTTGTATTAGGAGAGTATTAATGGTGCAGGGGATTGGGATGGGTAGGCGGGGGGGCCCGGGGAGGGGGTGGGGGTGTCAGACGGGAGATGGGTAGGAAAAAGAGATATTTGTGTTGGAGGAGAGAGAGAGAGAGAGAGGGGGGGGGGAGGGGCCGATGTATGTGAGGGGATATATGGGCCATAAAGACGACCATTGACGTAGCATGAAGTAGGGAATTGATCGGGAGAGATGAAGAAGAGACAAGAAAATTGCTCATAAGAAATTCATTCGACCATCGTTCCATCATTCCTCCTCTTATTAAAAGCGTTTGGAAGACGAGACCGACTTCTGTATATGTAAAAAAAAAAGGAAAAAAACTATGAGAGCAGAAGTAGATTGTCAGAACCAAGGAGGGGTTACTCTAAAGGGAAGCGTCCTTCCGAGCCACACGCCGACGAAAGAGTTGAAATCAATCGCGTCCTCGGTTTATCCCCGAAGTATGACGGCCGTAATCCTCCGTGGTAATCCCCCGGTGAAAGAGGAACGCGAGAGGAACGATCTGGACGAGGCAACCGTGGAATCGCAAAGCCGTCATCCGCGCTTGTCAGCAGAATAAGAGGCCCCCTTTCAGGCGATGAATGAATGGGATGCTTGTGCGCATGCGCGTGCGTGTCCGGAACGAAATCGCATCTCATCGACGTCACTCCCGAAGTGAAAGCCGCCAACTGTTTCACGGAGGCGATTCGAGCGCGAGGCCGTGAGAAAAATGAGGTCTATGATGTGGGAAAGTGTTTCCTTGTGAATAGATGTGGAGGGTAAGCGGTCACGCTTTGCTGTGTGCCGGTTTGTGTGTCACGTCGTGGGTGGCTGGAGAGATGCCCTCTTCCCTTGCTTATAACCGGAAATAACAGCTATAATAAATAATTTCGTATAAAAAGATGAATTAAACTACCTCTCTCTTAATGAGTAGATTGGTCTTTCTTTGGTTCTCAAAATGAAACTGTGTCGTAGTTGGCAGATTAAAAAAAACCTAATGTTTTTCTGATAATCTGCATAAAGTTTTATGCGTGGTTTCGCTTGCTGAACTTGTTATTTATGCAGGATAATGTTTTCATTAAATTGCCCTAATGTACATTAAGGTACTATTGTTGTTATGAAGTATACTACTAACATTATACCTGTATCAGCATTATATGAATATTTTACTTTACACCGAGTCTTGATCTAAAAGCCCTGTATCGAATAAGGTGAATGATGTGATAAATAAGTTCATTTATTAAATTCATGTAAACGCTGAAATAAAAATATAACAGAATGTGAGACCTATCTAATTCATTTTTTCATGTAGAGGATAAAGATTTTTTCCTAGAGAGAGAGAGAGAGAGAGAGAGAGAGAGATTCTTATAGGGTGCGTGAGAGTGAATTTTGATTATGCTTTGCCGCTCTATCGCCAGCAAAAAAAAAAAAAAGGAAATATATATATGTGACAGCCCTAAGGTTTTCTCATGCAAATGCCTCCCTTTTGTCCAAGTTGGCGCCGTCGAGTGCTATGGACGGGAGACCCCTGAGAAAAAAAAGGCTCATTTGAAAATATCGTAGATAACATTAAGTGAGACAAAAAGAAAAAGGAAAAGAAAGTAAAAATGCGCCGACGTTTCTTCGGCGCAATCGAGTTTTCTGTACAGTCGCTACAGCGCATAATCAAGGCCACTGAAAATAGATCTATCTTACGGTGGTCTCGGTATAATTTTGTATGAGGCGTGACCCATGAAACTTGAACCACGGCCCGTTTGTGGTCTATATCGTTGCCAGAAGCACGATTATATCTAATTTTAACCTTAAATTAAACAAACATACAGAGGCTAGAGGGCTGCAATTTGGTATGTTTGATGATTGGTGGGTGGATGATCAGCATACCAATTTGCAGCTCTCTAGCCTTAGTAGTTTTCAAGATCTGAGGGCGGACAGAAAAATTGCTGACAGAAGAAAGTGCGGGCGGACAAACAAAGCCGGCACAATAGTTTCCTTTCACAGGAAACTAAAAAAGGAAACATGGAGATTTAGCTTTTACAACCTCGGCTCTTTCTGTGAAATATACTATATATATTATATATATTTATATATATATATATATTATATATATATATATATATATATATATATTTATATAATATTATAATATATATATATATTTTAATGTCTTGTTACTTCTTTTTGATGGTGAGGCTAACCAGGAAAGTGATACGTAT
>NC_061089.1:56725942-56768442 GCF_015104395.2 Macrobrachium nipponense
AAATTTTCAGGCACAACATGAAATAATGTTATGTGTAGAAAAATAAGAAAAATTATTAATTTTTCACCTAACACTTTTCTAAAATTATGTAACTCTAAGTAGCCAGTTCGACACCAGAAAGACAAGACAAGACAAGAAAAAAGAACAAAATGAACGCTCCACGTAAATTCCAAAACTCTAAGGTATCCAAACAAATATTTTCAGTAATATATGAATAAAGATATGCAAAATATGAAGTTGATAATCACACTACAGAAAAAATATACTGATCTGTAATGCTAATTTTCCCAGAGTGGTATCTTCTGTCTTTTAAAGTCGCCTTGTTGTATAGAAACTTGAGCTTCCCACTCTTAACTTATAATCAGATTAAAAACTATGATTTTATTTCTTCCTTGTATCCAAAATTTGGACATAAATATGATATACATGTGTATATACATGTATATATAATGTATGTGTATATATATATATATATATATATATATATATATATATATACATACACATATATATATGAAATTGTAATAGCCACAATGCCCTCTTAACTTCTCAAATTCTTTGCTCTTTTTTGGATACACTTGTCATTATAAAGCCTTGAGCTCCAACTTCAAAGATTTATTTATTTATTTTTTTTTTTTTTGAGAAATCATGATGTCCAGCAGTGGGAAACGAACCCGCGATACCATAATCACGACGAGGTGACCTGGCCGACCTGACCATATATATATATGTGTGTATATATATATATATCTATATATATATATCGAACTACAAATGTCCTTTAATATCTAATTCGCTCTACCTCGGATTAATATATTTTCATATATGCTTAACCGAGGTCGCTGGTTCGCGCCTGCCGATCGCCAATTCTATTATCGCTTAATAAATTCCCCCTCGGTTAAGCATATATGAAAATATATTAATTCCGAGGTAGAGCGAATTAGATATTAAAGGACATTTGTAGTTCGATATATGTATATGAATCACGGTAATGTGATAGATTTTTATATATATAATACACACACACACACACACACACACACACACACACATATATATATATATATATATATATATATATATATATATATATATATGTGTGTGTGTGTGTGTGTGTGTGTGTGTGTGTGTGTGTGTGCAAATAAAGTGTGAATGAGGTGAGAACTGTACTGCGTTTTCATGTGCACCAGTGTCTCTGAAGAGGGTCAGAAGGCTTAATATTATTTTTCATGGCTTCAGATGTCGCTAAAAAGTTTCGAAGACAATAAAAACTTTTATAATTCCGGATTTTTACTGGTTCTGCTTATTGCCTCTCCAGACCTCGATTCCGACTAGTAACGAGAAATTAATGACCCTGGCGAGAAGATATTAGCCTCTCTCTGCATCTCCATTTGGCAAATTTTCAGTTTTTAAGATTCTGCCGAGTCGCTTTTTTTCACTCGTATTTCGAGTTGTTATACTATTAAAGGTAACAGCTGATAATGAGTCTTCTGCTGCCACTACTGCTAAAAGAAAACTTCAGTGTTACTATTACTACTACTACTACCACTAATGTACTATAGTAGATTCACGTCAACCGTGCGGCGCTTTTGATTGACTATTGATAAGCCAATCACTTGGCTGGAAACTCGAGAGAGTTCACACAGGCAGGATGTATGTTCCACCTCTCCTGAGGGATACGTCCATCAAAAGTATCCCTCAGGAGAGGTGGAACATACATCCTGCCTATGTGAACTCTCGAGAGTGACTGAGAGTTTTCAGCTAAGTGATTGGCTTATCAACAGGCAATCAGAAGCGTCGTAAGGGACTGGCCTAGACATCAGATGCACGGGTGATGTGAATCTATCATAGTAAAATAGTTACATAGCTATTAGCAACAAGTAAAAACTGCGTCGAAGCTACTTCGGCCCATTCGAGTTTTCTGTAGTACAGCTTATATGCTGTATGTAGCTCTCAGCCAGACGCACGATCATGGCTAAACTTTAACCTTAAATGAAGTAAAAACTACTGAGACTAGAGGACTGCAATTTTGTATGTTTGGAGGGTGGATGAGCAACATACCAATTTGCAGCCCTCTACCCTCAGTAGATTTTAAGATATGAGGGCGGACAGAAAAAGTGCGGACGGACAGACAAAGGCATCTCAACAGTTTTCTTCCACAGAAAACTGAAACTAAGACTCTTCTTTATCAAGTTTCTTCTGCCATTAATCGGTGAGGGTTTCTGCCTTCCCAAATGTCTGAGCTTCAATAAATTGTAGAAGTTATTTATTATTTTGATAAAACTAGATATAAAGAAATGTTCAAAATGGAATATTGTGTGTGTGTGTGTTTCATTTTCAAAAACTCAGGGTGGCTGTAGTGAAAGAATATATTACAATGTATGTATTTATGTATGTATGTATTTTTGTATGTATGTATGTTGTCTACAAGCAATTCTCTATGTGGGATACGACGCATAAAATGTGCCAGAGATTTAGACCGTCAGAAGAGAAAGCTGTGTGGAAATTCGCCCCCGTCCGCTTTGACCAGAAATACAGGTGTCGCTTTTGAAAAAGGGAATCCGTGAGTCATACAACTCGATCCCTTAATACCACTTCCACCTGTAAAAAGCGCCATGGGAGAGATTCTTCCTCCTTTTTCGCTCCCTCTTTTAAGGGGAAACCGGTATTTGTTGAAATTCAAACCCCAAACACTCGTTCTGTTTTTTTTTTTTTTTTCTATATATAATACCTTGGTGAATTATGTCCACTGGCTTCCTTGTAATCCTTCCCGCCTTTTGGGAGTTTGTGGGGATATACAACGGCACATGCTAAAAGGATTAGGTCAAAGGAATTGGAATCCCCCTAACAAAAGCATTCGTTCTCAAGGGCGTGAAATTCCTCTGGGAGAAAAACATCCTCTGTAGCTCTGTATCTTCTGGTTCAGGTTGTTACAATTGTTGTTATTTAGAACTAAATTTGTCTATCCACTGACAATTGACTGAGAGTCAGTTAACCAAACTGATAAGTGGAGAATATGTAAAATTTAATCATATTAAATATTAAATGTTTTAGACACTTATTAGAGGCTAGATTACTGGTTAGCAACCAGTTGCATCTGTCAAATGGAAAATGTATCCTATTATTTTTTCTATTTCTCTCAGAATCCTATCACTCTATTGCTGTGTGAGTACTTTATTATTTATGTTATCCGGATATAGACTTGTTATCTTGGACTATAGAGGAAAAGTCAAGGATATGTGAAACTTCGTAGGAAATTCTGTCTATTTTTTGGTGTTATTACCTAATACGGGGTATACGTTTCGGTCCCCACGTTAATGAGTAATTCATGCAGTTGAGGTACTCACTGGCCTAACTACGTTGGTCAAATTCTTTTGTGATGCAACACCTTTGTTGATTTAGCGTCTTTAATGACAAATGAGTCCGCCTCCATTTACTCTCCGAAAGAAGATATTAGGTGGTCTTCATGTTGGCGATATGAGGTTTTCGTTTTAACAATGGACAGAACTTTGATGTCGTGTTTCATATCGTGTCAGCTCTTGGGTTATGAAGACAGAAAACAATAATAAGACCAGTTCCATCGTTAATTCAAAATTTAACAATAACAAATATCATCAGTTAACAAATGTTAAAAAAAGAATGATGATGCGGGAAACTTTGGACGTTTTGATTTTATGACGCTAGAGCTATATACTTAAGGTGCCACAGGCCCTTCACCTTTGATAATACGACGCCAGAGTAACAAGATTAAGCAGACACTCGACGAAGCACCATTGAACAAACAAAATGATCAGAATGGTCAGCTCCATCAGCTGAAAGAATTATTGGTTGTCGATTTCCCCTTCCTTTTTATCCCTCACAGGTAACTTCTGAGGGATATCAAAGATTTGGTGGCCGAAGAGGAGGAGGAGGAGGAGGAGGAAGTTGCTTTTGGACAGATGCAACCTTAAAGGGGTAAAACGAATTTCACCAAAGTTGTGTAACTCCATTTATGTTGCATTCGTCGCAGGGGGCCGTTCGGGAAAGCTTTGATGATATGTCAAGGAAGAAGAGGAGGATGAAGATGAGAGGAAAGCAATATGCATGGGATTCCCGTACAAAAATATAATATACAACATACAACACACACACACACACACCACACACACACACACACACATATATATATATATCTATATATATATATATATATATATATATATATATGTATGTACGTATGTATGCACGTATGTATGTATGTATGTATGTATGTATGTATGTATGTTATAGGCCATCTATGCATGCGTGACCTTTCTATATATATATATTATATATTCATATATACACATATAGCATTTATTTATACTCACACACACACACACACATATATGTATATATATATATATATATATATATATATATATATATATGATCTGTGTGTATATACATGTGGTTATAGTCGCTTTCACACGTGATTCGTTTATCACATATCACCAAGGGTGAAAAAATCGAGAGTGACTTTAGGGGCTTGGAAATAAAGTCGAAACCTGAGGTGATGCGTCATATATATATATATATATATATATATATATATATATATATATATATATATATATATATATATATATATATATCATCATCATCATCATCATCATCATCCGTTCCAAGTCCACTGCAGGACAAAAGCCTCAGACATGTCCTTCCACTCCCTTCTGTTTAATGTCTTTCTATGCCACTCCATAACCGCAAATTTTCTTAGCTCGTCAATCTATCGTCTTCTCTTCCTTTCCCTGCTTCGTTTGCAATCTCTAGGACCCATTCTGTTATTCTTTTCGTCCATCTATTATCTGACATTCTCAATATACGCCCAAGCCCATTTTCTTACTTGTTAGAATATCTTCTACTTAAGTTTTCTCTCGTATCCATGTTGCTCTTTTTCTGTTTCTTAGTGTTATTCCCATCATTATTCTTTGCACATAGCTCCTTGACTTGTAACTAGTTTATTTTCTAAGGGTTCAGTAAGGCTCCAAGTTTCTGATGCATAGATGCATAAGTTGATACTGCTTAGAACCATCTGATGAAATCCTTTTTTTTAGAGAAAGTGGCATTTTACTTTTCATAATCTCATTTTGTTTACCAAAATCTCTCCATACCATGCTTATCCTTCTTTTAATTTCGGTCTCATGTCCTGGGGAAACAATTACTGTCTCTCCTAAATACGTATACTCATTAACAATCTCTAGAGGTTCGTCCATAACCTTTATTTATTGTCTGCATTTTCAGTGAACATTAACGTAGTTTTACTCTTATTCATTCAAATCTTCTATCATCTTTTGTAATTCCTCCCCTGATTCACAGAGAAGAGCAATGTCATCTGCAAATCTCAAGTTGTTAAGGTATTCCCCATTAATGTTAATTCCTACATTTTCCCAGTCTAAATTCTTATAAACTCTTCTAGGCACGCTGTGAATAATTTAGGAGAGATGGGGTCTCCTTGTCTAACTCCTTTTTCAATTGGAAATTTCTCTTATTCGTTGGCAGTGAATGGAATCAGAAGAAGCAAATGAAGATATGAAGAAAACCGGTGCTCCAAGCACCTCGTCTTTGTTTCCGATACTCCACAAACCCAATTTTGCCCGGTCATAAAAATTAAGGGAACGCAGTTCTTGTGATATTTACTATGTTGAAAAAATTCTTGAAACTCTTCATGAACTCGTTTCGTGAAACCACCAAGCAGAGATCACAAATGAAGTCGCCACTTACGGAAATTATTAGAATTCACTATGTTAAAGTATGAAAAAGTAAAACGGTATTCTGATGAGGAGTTGGGAATTCTTGAAAAACAAAGGACTATGTAACTTTATACGACTATAATTAATGAAGAATAAAATTAAACAGACTGCCCAAATAGTTAGGATGCGGTTGATGAAAAAGGCCTTCATATATATATATATATATATATATATATATATATATATATATATATATATAAATGGCTAACAGGAGGTTGGAGGATGTAATATATCTGAACAGACAACCGATAAGGGGTAATAATAGATGCGTTGACAGCTGACGTCAAATACAGAGAAAGCCATTTTCAAACATTGGGGAGGAGTGTAAAGAGGAAACGGAAATGAATTTACGAATGGAGAGGGAGGGAGTCTGTACTTACCAACCCCTCCCCTCTTCAAAAAAAAAAAAAAAAAAAAGAAAAAAAAAGGAATAAAAGTTAAAATAGCCTTTGGCGTTTCTACGGAAGGCGCTCAACGCGCGCGAGTCCACGCGCGAAATGCATTATGAAGAATCGAATGTTATCCCTTCGAGTGGCTGTGTCTTGGGGTGAGAAGAGGTGAGGAACGAGTGAGAAGCGGAGAGGAGTGGCCAAAGAGAATGGAGGAAAAACCACTTTGCCGTGTTGGAGAGTTGGGACCAGAATGAGATTAAAGTGATTCTAGGACGGCCAATGAATAATGGATCACCTGGTGTTTTACCTTCCCTTATCTCTCTCTCTCTCTCTCTCTCTCTCTCTCTCTCTCTCTCTCTCTCTCTCTCTCTCTCTTCCTACATTCGTTGCTTGAAACTAAAAAGTAAGAATTCCTAAGCCAAATGGGTAACATTTTCGGTACTGTTTTCAGCTGCCACATACTATGAAAGTTCTATGCAAGAAGGAATTACGTCGTACTATGTTTTCAGTGTTAACTTTTATTTTTGCGATATTTTAATGTTAGCGTCTGTTGCTTTCTTAGCGTGAAGAAAAGCTCGTCACAAAACACCTATCATTAACATTAACATTACCTAAATTCAAGTCAAATATAACGTTTTCCTGAGGTTAAAGTTTATCAGACTTGTTTTGAAGAAGTCTGTCACAAAATAGGAGACTGAATGGTTGATCACCAAGTCTTAGAATTTCAAGGAGAAATCTTCTGACTTCTCTTGGTCACTCCGGTAATGTGTATATATTCACGTGCCTGGGATGATGCTCGTCAAGTAAGGCTCATCATAATGGGGTAGATGGAGTTTGCTGATAATGATGGGGAGTATTTATAATATATACTATATGTATATAGATATATATATATATATATATATATATATATATATATATATATATATATATATATATATATATATATATATATATATATATACATATACATATATACATAAGGGCCGGAGCTCATAGAAGATATATCATGCAGGAAGCAGTATATATATTTTTATATATATATATATTATATATATATATATATATATATAATGTATGTATATATATATATATATATATATATATATATATATATATATATATATATATATATGTGGGTTAAGCTTTGATGTATTTAATGGTAACCTGGACTGTGTCGACATCTCAAAATCCTTTTGTTATTTAGAAAAATTTAATCAAAACCTATGCTCTGATGATATCAATATTTGTAAAGGTATTGTGTATGGTGCTATATGTAAGCCTTCTCCCCCTAATGTACACGTGAGATTTCTCCAGGCTTTTAAGAAAATTAAAGAAGACAATACAGTGAAAGTGACTAAAGCAGAGAAATCTAATGCAGTGGTAATAATGAATAAAAGTGAATATAAAAGTAAAATAATTGCATTTCTAAATGATACTGATACTTATACGAAACTGAGGTCTGACCCTACACAGACAGTGAACTCCCATTTTAATAAACAAATTAAATCCATTTTGAAGGGCTTGGACCATTTAATTAAACAGTTTTCAGTAATATTAATGTCAAGAGTTTAATAATAAAAAAATCTCCTAAAGAGCTTCCAGGCTGCATATATGAAATTCCTTGCAAAAAGTGTGATAAAGTCTATTACGGACAAACCGGTAAATCTCTTTCACAACGTCTCAAGCAGCATCAGTATTCTGTGAGAACTGGGCAAATATCGAATGCATTATTCGTACATATGAGAGATTTAGACCATCCTATTAACTCGAGTCAAGCAAGAGCCTTAATCCCATGTAATGACACAGTTAAAAAGGAATATCATTGAATCTTGTTTCATCAAGTGAAATAATAGAAATGTTCTAAATTTAAGTCTTGGTTTATTTAAACTTGATGCTTTCACAATGAAAAAAGTTGTAGATAAATATAAGCAGCAAAATTAATATATTCAGTTTTTACATGTTTTGGACTGTAAAGAAACTTTGTAATTTCGGTTAGGGTCAATCTGTTTAGGTTTGTGACCGTGTGATATCCGATAATCCTGGATTATCTCTTTTACTTTTCACCCTTTTGACAATTAACCATCTGGTATTCTTGATCTTGTGTTGTACCTGAGACCTTTCTCTCCAATTGTACCTCATTAACTCCTTGACAATGTCTGAGCAAAGACGAAAGCGCTTTTGGATTTCTGACTATCATTATTTTCCTGTGGAATTCGCTTATATATATATATATATATATTATATATATATATATATATATATATATATATATATATATATATATATATATATATATATATATATATGATCGTTTTGTGCGCACAGTTGCATGGGCTTCACGTTTTTCCTATGTACATAAAGTGTAATCTTCAGACAATTGTTTCAGTAGTAACTGCTTTCTGAAGGATGAATATTTTAGGAAGAAATCTTTAGACTTCTTTTCCTACGGGATTGTAGCTAGAAGTGTAATCATGGAGTTGGACAGGAACAGACGAAGGAAACCCAATCTCAAGAAAATTTACGATGAAGGAAGTGTTTAAACTATTCAGTAATGTAAAAAGATTATCACCTACTTTTCGGATTGATATCAGATTTATAGAAGGTCGTTTTTGGTCCTTCATCTCTGATGACTGAAGGTGAAACTTCGCTGAACTACTGCAGACCAGAACTTGAATTGTTACATCCCGAGGTGTGATTGGAGCAAATTCACGTTTTTATGGCCGCTGATGAAGCAACGCCGCAGAAATGTCAATGATCATGCCACCGCCATTAAGTAAATTTCAATATTTTGTGGCGTAAGTGTTAAAAAATAGACAATTGTGCCAACAGTCCTTTTCCTCTCCTTTTGGAAATAGTTTCATCTGGGTTACATTTGAATCGTCATCATTAAAAGTCCATTTTTATTCTTCCTGTTATCACAGAAGCGAAACGTCACTTCAAGTGAGTAATTAGGGAAACGGTAATAGTTTCGAATCGCTGTAAAAGACAGTTGTTTTCGGTATCAGCGATCGGCGGCCCGGGGCATCATGCGTCAAATTACTGTCTTTAGCGATACTTGATCTAGACCCCACTCGTGCTTGCTCTCTCTCTCTCTCTCCTCTCTCTCTCTCTCTCTCTCGCGAATGTCCATCGACCTCTTTAAATTTCCAAACTATCCGTGGGTTTTTGTATTTATACAATTTTTCCTACCCCAATTACAGCGAGTTTTTCAATGGCGTTACTGTAATGATAGTGGGTTCATGCTGCTGCCTAACATTGAATTCTTTATCCATTGGTGATCCAGTGGTTATGTCCTAACTTGCTTACTCTCGCATACTATATTATTATATAATACATTTTTATATAGGGATATATATATATATATATATATATATATATATATATATATATATATATACATATATGAGTGCTGTAGATAAAGGTTCCCTTGGATATGAAAAAATGTTTCTTGGGTTCCTTGAAGGTATAAAGGCTGGGAATCACTACCAGAGTAGTTTATATACATACATATATATATATATATATATATATATATTATATATAATACACATATATATATATAAATGTATATATATATATATATTTATATATATATACATACATACATAGTACATATAAATCATATAATATCTACCACTGCTATTCGAGCTGTGTTTATTCAGATCAGAGTCTTTTGCAATACATATTTATTTCAAGACTTCTTGCGGAACCCTTGATAATGCATAAGGAACCCCAAGGTTCCCCGGAACCCTGGTTGGCACTCGCTGGTGCTAGAGGGCTGCAAATTGGTATGTTGTCCATCCACGCTCCAATGATCTAGCATACCAAATTGCAGCCCTCTAGCCTGAGTAGTTTTTTTTTTAATTTAAGGTTAAAGTTAGTCATGATCATGCGTTTGGCACTGCTATAGGTGCCAACAACACAGGGTACCACCGGGCAGTGGATGAAAGTTTCATACAGCATTCTACGCTGTCAAGAAAACTCGATTGCGCTGAAGAAACTTCGGCGCATTTTTTTACTTGTTATAATTGTATTTACTTTTGATAAGGGTGACCAATAGCTGTTTATAATGAATTGTAACTAATTGGGATCAGTCGTCAACCCTTCCTTCAAGGGTTCTGTTACGTAGCTAATCTTAGCACCAGCACTCTATTTATGTCCTCTTTGCTATCTAAATTGCCTCATTCTCTTGTCTTGGCCTTTTTGGTGGTTAGGACCAAGGTTGTCAAACGTTAGTTTATGCAGTAGATGTACCAAGGCTTCTCCATCTATGAATCTGAAGTAATATTTCCATTTACTTATGTACCATACGTAGAGTATACTATAGACCCTTGTTTGGTTATGTACGCATTTTGTAATAAATAGTTATTTGTTGTCCCTTTATTTAGGTACACATTAACTTATTTAACTGTGTTGATTGGTATTTCATTTAGTAGCCCAGAAGTCTTACAGATATTGGAAACATAATATTTGGTTGACTTAATCAAGTATGAAGGTAAAAGATTTTGTATTATATTAATGGTATCAAGTCTGAGATTTGGAATACTATATCATTAAAGTAAGATTTTTCTTTTTTACATTATTAAGTAAATGTTGTGGATAAGTGTTATGCATAACGTGCTATTCATTTCCTTGTCTGGTTCTATGGTTGGTTTGTATGGTGTTTTTACGTAGCATGGAACCAGTGGTTATTCAGCAACGGGACCAACTGCTTTAAGTAACTTCCGAACCACGTCGAGAGTGAACTTCTATCACCAGAAATACACATCTCTCACACCTCAATGGAATGCCGGTGAATCGAACTCGCTTCTATGGCTTACCGTTTTACCTTCGTTTAAACATGCAGTATATTTCGAGGGGAAACTCAAACGCTGGTTCGTAATAGCTGTAAATCTTCTCCCTCTAGGATACTTGAGAGCTTTAATCCATCCTCTCTCTCTCTCTCTCTCTCTCTCTCTCTCTCTCTCTCTTGTGTACTACACGATGCTACACCCTCTTTTCCCATTAACACATTTACCAGTTAAAGCGCTCCATCACAATGACACCAAGACATCTTGGAAGCACCTTCGACCTTCCACTCAATATCCGGAGAAGGGAGAGATAAACGCCCCTGTGTTGTGTGCTTAGTTAGGGGAGGATGAGATTCTCTCTCTCTCTCTCTCTCTCTCTCTCTCTGTGAAACCTTGTTACGTATCTTTTCCCACATTTTACGTATTCTGATGATTTTAAATCACAAATTTTATCATATACATGTCCGAGCCCCCTAATATTTAATGCATGTCATTTATCGTGTAATGGTTATGTCTTTTTTTTTCTTCATTTTTTGTGACGAAGGGAACTTAGCCGTGCAAATTTAACCTCCTTTAAAGAAAATTAGCAGTATAGCGATGTGCTATGAGGCAATTTATACTGTTCTTGGATACGTATATAATGGTAATAAAAGAAGGTAACATTTAAGGTGATTAACTAAAGGAGGGAATAAGAGACGAAGGGAAGAGATGGCTAAGATGGCAGCGTCCAAAGTAAAATGTGGACTTGGTTAGTTTGCCATTCGAGTTGGGATGATATGAATGATACGAGTGAGAGGTCGCGTGAACCAGTTTTTAGTTTTATGTCTTTATGCACATTCCTACATGTTCACATTCAAGAATTAGGACTTTCCCAGTCCTGGGAATTATTGTCGTGATGTGTTGATGATGATGAACCTGTTAGACAAAAAAAGTCTTACTGAATAATAGGTGTTTAAGAACATTGGCAATTAGAGGTTTTGTGTTTTTCAAGACTTGGTTGATGATGAACTTGTTAAGGATATTTCAGAGATTGATTTTTGTATTATAGGCGGATATGCATCATGAGGATTTCGCCATACCTGTTAAAAGCTGAACATTTTATAACCAGATCTCGCAAAAAAGATAACAGGAAAATCATTCAAGGTTGAAGAAGCACGAGTACAGTGTAGGTCAGCACCATTGCTACATTTTTATGCAATTTTGTTTTCATAATTATGGCCACATTTATACATTAAATTACCATTTAAATCGTAAAATTAATTCTAGAAAAAGATAATGATTGCAACGAAAGCGCAGCAACTGCAGCTATTCCATTTCAAACAAAATATGATGAAGGCAATAACACTCCATGACTCCAGGTCATTCCAATTTTGTTGAAGTATTAACCGTCTCCTTCGATTTCCCAGTGAGGAGAACGAGACGGGCGTGGCAGATTGCAAGGCAGTTGATTGTTTTATTGGTCGGCGTAGATTGGTGCTGGGTAGGTGTTTGTTAAGGGACTTCTGGATACAAATCTTCCCTTCACAAGTAGATCACTTAGGGGATTTGGGGAATAGGGAGGAAGTCATAAATTAAACATGTATAATGTTCTCTATCGAAATTAATTAACTGATACTTTCACACTACACACATTTAAAGTTTGCATTTCAGTATAGATGTCTATATTGATTTAATCTTGTGTACGTGTATGAATTACATGTTACATAATTAGTATTAGTTGTAGAATAGATGTGACATATAAGGCATGGTACATGCACTTATTTCCCGCAGGGGGTAGTTCCATCAGAATACCTCGTGCGGTGCACTGTAGGAATTACTTGAGGTTCTTTGCACGTACCTTCGGCCCCCAGTTGCAACCCCTTTCGTTTCTTTTAATGTACCTCCTTTCATATTCTCTTTCTTCCATCTTACTTTCCAACCACTCCTAACAGTTGATTCATAGTGCAACTGCTTTGAGGTTTTCCTCCTGTTACACCTTTCAAGCCTTTCACCGTACATTTCCGTTATAGCGCTGAATGACCTCATACGTCCCAGTGCTTAGCCTTTGGCCTAAATTCTATATATTCAATTCAACATGGACTAATTGTTATAGTTTTACTCTAATTATTATTGTTTTATCTTAACTGCAAATAAACAAAAACGATTTTCTGCTTCCAGTTGAACAAGGTGCGATGCCAGGACTTATTCTTTTCGTTCACCAAAATTTCTCACATTACAAAAGTCAGTTATGGAGGAGTTCAAAATTCAGCTGTGAAGTGGGAGTGTTCTAGAATCAGGAAAAGGAATCCTTAAATGCATTCTGTAATGATTAGCACTACGCCTCCATTTGGAAATTCAGCGTTGTTTCGCTTTCGGAATGATCCATGGCTTGTGTTCCATTGTGGCTACATTTCGTGTAAAGTACTGTATTGTCTCACTTTCTCTGTTGGCGAAACTAGGACACTCACAGAGAGAGAGAGAGAGAGAGAGAGAGAGAGAGAGAGAGAGAGAGAGAAACTTACCATTAATCATTTTTTCATAAGAGGAAAGAAACGAAAAGCAACTGTTAATATATTAACCGTGACATTTCTTTTTCATTAATCTCAAGTTTCCTCAATTTTCCCTTTATATCACCATAAGGCGCCGCTTAATTTTATAGAACATTTTCTGCTTTTTTTTTTTTTTTTTTTTTTTTTTTTTTTTTTTTAGTGATGGGAAAGAAAATTTGTTTGCCGAAATGAATCAGATTCATAATTTGTCTCGAGATCAGATTATACTTTGGCTGAAATTCGGGGACAGTAATTATTAGCATTCCAATTATTACTATTACACCGGATATTTTAACGTTGTGTTAGGTAGTTTTATTGTTTTAGTTATCGGTAATATACTATTACTGTGTTTTTTTGTATTATCGGTACTATTGTTGTTAATATTGATACAATAGCAATTATTATCGTTCTCTTTGTTTTTGCTTTTTTACAGGAGAGAATAAACAGCATTTCAAAGAATAAACAGCATTTCAAAGGAATTTGCTGTCTGTTGAGAAGTGAGTTACATAAGCAATGGCACTTGGGCGCCTCCGTCCATTCAGCGGGCAGGGCAGTGGAAAAAGGGAGTCACAGTGGTGGACAGCAAGATAAAAGACTCGGCAAATAAAAGGATGAAGCACAAGGATCTAAAAGTGGAACTGGGTGAAAACCCCACAGTTCCGCCAAGAAGTAATAGACAGAGAAGTTGGACAGCAAGACGGAAGAAAGCGAGCGGGAACGGACGTAAAAGAAAAGGGCTAAATAGTCGATGGGGATAGGGGGGCCCAAGGGACGATGCAAACACCCATCAGTGATGCCGACGGTGCACTACGGGCGGTGCACTGAAGGCTTCCTGCCCCCCTCCCCCTTCCTGGAGACAAGCAATAATAAGAAACGATGGACCCGGAGGACATTCGATATTGTACGTGTCTTCGTCCCGTCAAAGTTCCGAAGAGATCTCTTCCACCCATCTGACCTAAACTTGTTGCCATATTTCTTCGTTATGGCCTTATTCTCCCAAGATCTGAACGGCTGGATAGTAAAAAATCGGGGATGTGTGAGGCGCCATCAAAGGAGTGAATGATTGGCCAGCCATATCAGGAATCACCGACTATCCGTTATGGACTTTTCCTTTCGCCGTTGATAGTAGAGAGAGGGGCCGCTTTTAAAGTTGATGATAGTCCATCAAGAGGAAGAAATGGCATTATTCCATCATCTTTATATACTATCGGAAGATTCTCCCCCCTACCCCTACCCCTCAACCCCTCCCCCTCGCAACAGCAGCAGCAACAGCGGCATTCCTTACCCAGGCGGACCGCCGGAATGTTAACCCGCCTTCTTCTTCTATCGGCAATGCCTCCTTTCAGTTAAATGAAAAATAAACATTCGAACACACCCCGCTGCACCAACTCACCCCCCTCCCCTTTCTCTTCGCCTAAACCCCTCCCCTCGCAAACACTCCCTCTTCCAAAATTCTTCATTAGTGTAAAAGTTCCGCAGATGTCATTGATTTAGGACTGTGGTTTGTGCGTGAGACGACATAAAATGTCGATCAGAAAAATGGAGATTTGAGAAGGAGGCTCTTGGGGAGGGGTGACGGGGAGAGGGAGAGGGGGGAGGGGCGAAAGGGAAGGCGAATAAGGAGGGAGAACACTAATATTAGCAAGATGTTGGATATACGATACCATTAGAGAAGGCTGGTAGGCTACAACATATAAGCCTGGGCCTGTTGTTGAAGAGGGCTTTTGGAAGTGGGAGGAGGGAGGGATGGGGAGAGGGAGGGCGTCAGATCCTAGGGAGTGATTGGTAAAGAGGAGGGAGTTGTTTTGCAGGGGGCGGCGGCGGTGGTGGTGGTGGTAAGAAGGGAAAGGAAGGCCTATGTATACCAAAGAAGCCAAGATCTATAAAAGAAGGCCTTCCGCGGAGTCAATATTTACACGGGGGGAGAAGAAGAAGAAGAAGAAAAAAAAAAGTCTTCGGAAACTATGGGCAACGCTCTGGGCTAAAATGAGATTGGAGGAGGACTTGGAGCCTCTGCTAGAAAGTGCTCCTAGAAAGTGGTCCTTGAAAGGGATCCTTGAAAGTGATCCTAGAAATGCTCCTTGAAAATGGTCCTAGAAAGTAGTCGTTTAAAGTGGTGCTAGAAAGTGGTCCTAAGAAGTGTTCCTAGAAAGGAAGAAAATGACGGCGAATAGCATCCCGGTCACAAGATGATCTACGACATGAAAGGGAGAAACTGGAATAATAAAAGGAAGCTTTAGGAGACGGAGGGGAAAATATTAGCAACTTGAGGGGAAATTTTAAAATGAAGTATATATTTATTATAAAAGGGGACAGAGGGGAATGTAAGATCATTGAATTAAGAACAATAATCATGGATAAAATTTTGTTAGATTAAGATAAAAGGAGAGGAATATGGGATAAAAAAAAAATTGTGATTACTGTATTCAGATAATTGGAAATTCATGATAGGAAACGGAAAAAATTTAATACATCACAACATAAGGTCAACCAAAGATGTATTTCACGGTACTGAAAATAAAACTTTCCAAGATAAAGATCTTCCTGAAACTTTGACTGTTTAGAAGACGAGAAGGCTTAACCTCTGCATCTTTCGAAGAGAGAGAGAGAGAGAAGAAGAAGAGAGAGAGAAGAGAGACAGAGAGAGAGAGAGAGAGAGAGAGAGAGAGAGAGAGAGAGAGAAAATATCTTTTTGAATATGTTAAGAATTATTTCACTCCTAGTGGGTTGAGGACGACCCGTTTGAGGTTATTTCCTCCACATGTTAACTACGAACCACAACAGAAAACTGACCGCCTGGTACATATTTCACATATTGGAACTTTAGGGAATACTCTCAGGTAGCTTACTATTCATTTGGTTAGGAGATCGAACGCTAATTCCTCAGTTGTGAGCTGAGGGCGCTATGACATTTGTTAAGGTGCCACGGATGAATAAGAATCATCAGTTGAAAAATCTCATTCGTCATCTGCGTTATTTTCGTGTGCTTGTGCGATTTCTTTGTCGTTAGAACTAAAAGTATTAAGATTTTTCTTCATAACTAAGTCATGAATGAACAATCATTCTGAATATTATATATATATAATTATATATTATTATATATATATATATATAGATACATACATATATATATATATATATATATATATATATATATATATATTGTAGCTTGGGAACAGATAAAAAATGCTGTAATTGGTAGAGAAAATGAAAACCAGAACTTAACGACAGTAAAGGATGGTTAAATAATGATGTTGAATTTATTATTCACTATTCATAGTTCAATAATAATATTGAATATTTTATTCACTATTCCTTACTCGTTGAGAGAGAGAGAGAGAGAGAGAGAGAGAGAGAGAGAGAGAGAGAGAGAGAGAGAGAGAGAGATATATACGCGGATAAAGAATAACTAAATGCCACTTCTACAGAAATTCCTCGCCAAACCTTCTAGGCAAATGTGTAATGTTCAATGTGTAAATTATTGAGTAAATAATGTACTTAGAAAATTTGTCTTATTTCTTTGGGGTAAAACGTAGACAAGCAAGCGAACGAGAAATTGCCATTTAAAACAAAGTAGAGAGAACTGGATTTATTGCTACGGCCTGCATGCAGGATTGTCGAATAATGAGATTGCAACGGACATGGGTCTTCCAGCACGCCATTCTCGCATTTACCAGGGTTAGGTTTTGCAGCTGTCAATACTTGTCTAACTCTACGGGATTTGCTATCCGATTTCCACCTCGTCCCACTCTAATGTTCTTGCTAATGTCTGGGGGACTCGTCGATAACTTTGTGTGTGTGCGTGCGTGCGTGCGATTATTGTGTGCTTTTTTGCTGAGTGTGCGAGTTCATGTCAAAATACACCCATTTTTTTTTCTTCCTTTTGGCTCTTTTTTGTCTGTCGTTTTATATCTTTGATCAAAAGTATTAACGTCAGGGAAATACATCAGGATTTATTTCTTACTGTATTATGTGGAATTTTTCAAGCTTGCGGGTCAGGTAATTTACACACGATATTATATTATTATGAAGAATTTCACTTTTTTAAAATGAATATGCCATGTCATTGGCTTTAGCTGTATTGTTTAGTCATACACACTATTTAATTATCATGAATAAATTGTAGTTTCATCATATTTAATTAAGGTGACTTCACAAGGTGCAAATAATGACAATGATGTGAATTCATGAAGTGGTAAAATTCAATTCTATTCCTAAGGAGACTAAGATTGAAGGTTCTACATCTATAGAGTAACGATAAAATCTATAAGAAAATCCACAGCCATTCGTCACCGAGTTTTTGTGTGGTAGTCAAGTTGCTTATCGATGAATCATGAAATGGTTACTCTTGCTGTTGCTACAAATTGTGATTCTCATGATGAATATATAAAAATAGAGTAAACGTTATTATATGCCATATCAGAAGGATATCGCAAACATCTACGATCCTGATAGTAGGTAGACATTTATTTCCAATGCTCACGTACTAAAATGTTGATTTCCTCCTACACGAATACTCTCCTTATCTTTTATTCAACCTTCATACAAAACAACGTTTTTTTTCCAAGATGTTTGTTTGAGTTAGAAATATCCACCTGAATGCAGGTCAGTTTCTTGGCGTCTCTTAACCCGTATAACGTGTCTCTTTCTACCATTCGTTCTCAGTTTGTCTTTTCCTAGTGTTTACAGATATGCTTTTCTGTTACAAAGTCTACATTGTGCCACCTGCTGCCATCTACACAAGTATTCTACACTTTCTTTACAACTGTCCATCTTGTTTCACAAATTTGACGTATAGGTCTTGCGATCTGCTCTAACTTTTCATAGTACTCTCCATGTGAAATGTAACAACTGCAAAGCTGAAAGAAAATCCGAAACACTTCTTTTTATACCAATTTATCCTCATAAAATAATATAACAACCACTAATATATGATAAATCGTAAAACATACTTCTTTGTATATCCCCGTGCGTGGGTTTTGCCGTCAGTGCACCTCGTGCAGTGCACTATAGGCATAACTTAAGGTTCTTTGCAGCGTGCCTTCAGCCCCTAGCTGCAATCCCTTTCATTCATTTTACTGTACCTCCTTTCATCTTACTTTCCACTCTCTTTTAACAGTTGATTCATAGTGCAACTGCGAGGTTTTCCTCCTGTTACACCTTTCAGGCCTTCTTTACTCTCAATTTCCCTTTCAGCGCTGAATGACCTCGTAGGTCCCAGTGCTTGGCCTTTGGCCTAAATTATATATTCAGTTCAATTCTTTTTATACTAAATTTTAGATGACAATTTCAAACGGATTCCTATACCGCATTCGTAAAAGAAAGAAAAAAAAAGTATCCTGAAAATCTCAAATCATCCCTTCTGCATTTTTAAAACCGAATTTCCTTTGCGATTCCCTCGAGGAGAATTCTTTAATACAATTACTTCTAAAGTATCATTTTCGTCTTTTCTGGGAACCGGGAACGCTAATTAAGGAATAGGATTTGGAAACTTGGCAAAAGTTCATATTCGGTGTTTAATCTTTTTTTCATTTTCTCCAACTTTGATTTCTACTTTTTTTTTCTTAAGCCGGTGGTTTTCCACACTCATGATTAGGATGAGAAATAACCTTTCAATGGATATAGTAACTATAAATACTCTCTCTCTCTCTCTCTCTCTCTCTCTCTCTCTCTCTCTCTCTTAATATGAATAATTTTTCTTCATATCCTTGTTCAGAAGGTATGACGAAGAATCTCTACAATGGTGTCATTTAGCTATATTTCGTCGTGTTCGTATATTCTCTCTCTCTCTCTCTCTCTCTCTCTCTCTCTCTCTCTCTCTCTCTCTCTCTCGTAATATATTTATGCCTTTTCTGAATGCAATTAGCGTCGTCAGGGGGGTTATTCAAGCTGGCCTGCCCATTGGACCAAAGGAATCCAAGCAGTATAACAACGTCCTTTACGAAGCGACCGCTAATCTTCTTCTTCTTCTTCTTCTTCTTCCAGCTTCAGAAATCAGGATGTCAATCAAACGGAGATGATTGGCGAAAATGCCTCATTAAAGAATTAACGACGGATTGCCGGTGATAAAAGCGGTTCTTTTCTGATCGCCTTCAGTCTCTGAAAGACGTCATCCTCCGCCTCCACGCCGATGTCTACGTCCCGAAAGATGCTCAGTGCGGTTGTTGTCGTGGGCATGTGCTGGGAAGAGGGAAGGCCCGATTATGATGGAAGGGGGACGATGTAGGTGGAGAATATGGGAGATGGGTATGTCAAAGGATGGAGGAGGAGCGGTTGTTGTCGTGGGCATGTGCTGGGAAGAGGGAAAGCCCGATTATGATGGAAGGGGGACGATGTATAGGTGGATGATATGGGAGATGGCGATGAGAAGGGCATGATAAAGGATGGGGGAGGAGGAGGCAAGGCATGTGTGGGAGAAGGAAGGCCCGATTATGATGGAAGGGGGACGATGTATAGGTAGATGATATGGGAGAAGAACAGACTGTAGTAGAAAAAAGTAGGAACGATAAAATAAAAAAGGAATGACTGACTGATTGACGAAGAATTATGTGACGTTGTGACACAAATTTCAACTGATGCTGAAGGTGTGCAAGAAGACGAGCGGGGATGCATATAGAAGAAGATAAAGGGAGGGAGATAAAGACGGGGAATGCCCTAAATTACGCGAGGCGGCGTCTTAATTCATAATTTGTCAAGACTTCCTGCGGAGGATGTTCAATTGAACCCTGAAAGGAGGTAATTAGAGAAAGAGGAGGTGACTTACGGCCGTTTAATCATGCGACCATCCTGTCTTGAGATCCTCCGACGGACAGAAGGCACTTGACGCAATGAATAATTATTACATTTAATTGCGACAATTCTTTTCGCCCCGATGAATAAATCATGGCCGGTAGAGCCCCTCAGCGGAAAAAAAGGAAATTTGAAAATTAGAAATATGAAATTAGGATTCATATCAATTTAGATTTTAATGAATACAAAGGACGGGGAAATATATTCGTTGCTCTGATCTAATTTAATTTTTCTATCATCTAATTCTTGTTTTTTATTTTTTATTTATTTTTTTTATTTCATTTGCTTTGATTGACGTCAAGCTTGATATGACTTGCTGAGGGAAGTATAATGAAATTTTATATTACGTAAATTTTTCTGTTGAAATTCCATTCTTTTGCTTTTCGAATTGATGCTTGAAATTTTTAGACCATGCTCGATATTACGTTCTTTAATAGTTAGCTCCAATAATGATAATAATGAAATAATAATAATAACGATAATAATCACTATTATTATTATTATTATTATTATTATTATTATTATTATTATTATTATTATAATTCTTACGAAGGTATCACTAACTTTCAAAACTTCAAACAAGTACACTGTCGCTTATCTCTCTCTCTCTCTCTCTCTCTCTCTTTTCAAGAAGGCGTCTTGATATGTTTTTTGTAATTACATGCATGAAACTCTTCTACTTTAGTGAGAAGTGCTTGAAGATTATATGAGTTGCAAAAATGGGAAACTGTTACGATTCTACAACTTTATAACACAGCTTCTCCAGGCGTTTCTTTGTTGGAACTGTCGTGAATACAGAGAAGGTATCTAAGGAATGATTATCGCTAAATGATAAATATAGGAACGTAATTAAGGTGCTGTTTGGAGATAGTGGACGAATAATAGTGAGAAGGACATTATCAATATCAAAATAATATCAATATCGAGAGAATATCATTATAAAAATAATAGTATCGAGATAATATCATTATGGAAGTAATATCACTATCTAAATGAAGATCCCGAAAATGAAAATATAAACATAAACACGAACATGCTCATTAATAATCAGTAGTTGACGAAGTAAACCAGCCACTAACCCTTATTCAACGCTTAATACCTGGCAAGATTAAAAACCTCTCCCCACCATTCCCTTTTTAAAAGCATGATAATAATAATAATCATTACGTTAGGCCTATGATGTAATGAATTGGGTTCCGGTTTAATAGAACTAATTAAAGCTTTTTAAGAATTATGGAAATTTAAGAGCTTGAATGATGAAAAGAAAAAAAAATCAACGGGGTGGATAGTTCCGGTAAAATCAATACTGACGGCACGTGAGAAAATGAAAGGTGGAAGGTTTAAAATTATGATTAAACTGCGGCGGCAGATGGAATTGTGTAGTGTGGGTGTGTGTGAGAGTGTGCGTTTTCTCTGTGTCTATTTTTGCCACATATAAGCATAAGCTTACATAGACACATGCACACATACACTTTTTTATATATATTCTAGCTGACCAACTTGGCACTGCCCAGGAAAACTCTGAATGACAACTGATAAACTCTCTCTCTCTCTCTCTCTCTCTCTCTCTCTCTCTCCATTTCTTGTTAAGATAGTTGCTTCAGTTACATTGCCCAGCGTTTTTTATATTTTATATTTCACCACTTCTCACCCCCATTCCTACTGGGGCTGAACTAGGACTCAAAGTGATGTTGGAGTGACCTCGAAAACTATGGATTAGACACTAATATCTGTCGTTAATGACATTTTATTTTTCACCCTTTCTCACCCCCCCTTCCTATCAGGGCTAAACTTGGAACTACAGGGCACTGGTAGTGTCACTATTCAACTCAGCGACATCAAAAATTATGGAATAGGCACTAATATCAGCAGTTTTCGGTTGTTTTTACATATCACCTTCCACCCCTTCTCCACCCCGCTTCCACCCCCCCCCCCCCCACCTTCCTATCAGGACTGAACTTACACTTAAAGGGCATCTGGAGTGTTACTATTCATCTCAGCTATCTCGAAAACTATGCATTAGACTCTTAATATATGTCGTTTTGGGGTATTTTTATTGTCATCTCCTCACCCCATCTTCCTGTCCGTGCTGAACTAGGACCTAAAGGGCATCTGGAGTGTCACTGTTCATCTCTGCAACCTCGAAAATTAAGGATTTGACACTATTATCCCTAGTTTTCAGTTATTTTTACATGTCATCCGTTCCCTTCCCAACCCTTCTCACCCCACCTTTTCTATCAGGGCTGAACTCGAAAACTATGGATTGGACTAATATCTGTTGTTTTCGGTTGGTTTTACATTTTACCCCTTCCCTTTGGTGCCAGTGATGTCTAACCCCCATAGTATTCTTTTCCAGATCGTAATTTATGTGTATACCCAGTTAGAGATATGCTGGAACATACACACATACAAGCATACATACATACATCCATTAATATATGTCACTAATATTAATCCACAAAAATCGTTTCATATCCAATTTACTCTACTTGGGGGATGACTTACACCTGGGGGAAATGATAAGTGCCTTGTCACCAGTTGGCCATTCAAATCCCATTGGTGACGAAGCACATGTCACTCATAATTCCCCTTGGTTGTAAGTTACTCCCAGGGATATAGTAAATTGGATGAGATTTGGTATTTGTGGCTTAATATTTGTAAATATAGATAAAATCACGGTGCATGTAACAAATTAATGTGTGCATATATATATTCTACATATGATATATACATTGTATAATATACTTCTGTATGTTTTTTACGTTAAACTGTCAGTGACCATTGCTTCACTTAGACTTTCACCTTTCGAAAGCTCCAACAGCATTGAACGTTTCATTCACATACAGAGATAGATCATCAGGTTCCCTCTAAATCTTCGTGCTCACAATTCACCATTCCCTTGTAACTTGCACATACTTGAACTTACTGGCTATTATGGCCCTACTTTCTGGTACCTTTTCCATTCTCTACTCATCACTTTAGAGATGTTCCTATCCTTCCACCCAAGACTTCTGAGTAAAAAACTTTTTACTTGTTATTGTCTTCCATTCTTACTACATGACTGAGTCATCTCAAAACAATCTAATCCTTTCTTCTTACCAACAGATCTCTACACATTTAAATATTTTCATGCTGTATGTTTTAACTAAACAATCCATCTTCGCAGCTTTAACCGATTTCCTTTCATTCACATGCAACAGCCAACTTGTACATTCCTAACTGTAGCTACCACGAACACTTCAGTTACTTTCCAGATATCTTGACATACCATTCTAATTTCTTAGCTTAATATTACTATCATCCATTGTATTTACTCCAAGATACCTGTACGAGTCAGCTGCTGTGATGCTTTCAGTGTCTATGACAACATTCATTGTTCCATTTTCATGGTTTCCATCTACCCCCACAATCTTAATCTTGCTCAATTTGGTATTGCTGGTGACTTTCCCATCTTGTAGATTGCTTCAACTTTTTCATCAGTTTTTGCAATTTATTTCATTGTCCCCGTTCAGTTCGGTTTCCCTAACCTTCCTGTTCTCTACAAGACTTTCTGGGATGAAGTTGATAGCTCTACACCCTTCTCCATCTTGGCTGTCCCCTAAAATAATCAACAAACCGCCATATATAGTTTTCTTCACTGTCCCCAAACAATCTAATTTGAGTTACTTTCATATTTTTAACTAGAATTTTATGGATAAGGTTGTTAGCCTCACCCTTCTCCACCACGGTCTAGTAATCACCATCTGCATAAATCAGTAGAACAAATTGGATTCTGCACGAAATGGGTAGCAGGCTTAAGTTGTTATCCACTCGCCTAGTTCGTCTCTAGAAGCTGGAAATAGATTGTTACGTGTTCATTCTACTTTGAGGATCGTAATCTCCTATGGAAAATGTAGCAGCAGAAAACGCGAGGCTGTCTTAGCAATATGTTTTGATCAGACAAAACTGTAGAGCTGTAGAGAGGAATGTACCACGAGTATGGAAGAGAGTGGACAATTACACAACACATGAACGTTGTGTAAAATCAACTATTACTTTAGTAGCTAAAAGTGACTGTACACAAAAAAATCTCTACTTATGGATACATTTCTTTTAATATACGAGTATTCAGCATATAATAATAGGGAAGTCAACTCGGAAAATGAGTTAATTTCGAATATTCCTGGTTGCTGCATTCTTTTCGGGTAATCTTCCCAATGTCCAGGTCTTATGATTTTAAGATGAATTTCTCCCTGCCAAAGGGTTTTTAATTTCTTTTTATTCTAGTTCCTAAGCACAGGTGCTAGTCAGTGAAACACAAATCTGCCATTAATTCTTCTTTGAGTACCTAATAACTGAGAATATTTGCTTTCATGTTCAAGTCAAATTAAACTTTTCTAGTCCACAGTTCGTTAAAGGTCTGCTCGTAGTGCTGCTCTCAGATTGAAAGTTTTCCGGTCAACAACTCGTTAATTGGCCTACTCGGAAACAGAGTACGAGTATGAACTGATTAGCTATTTAGCGGTGTACTCGTATCCTCCCGGTTATTGCTGCTGTCAAGTCGAGTTAAGAGACTCGTAACGTATTAAACATGATTTGAATTTAATGGGATTTGCATAAATGCATTACAATTCAAAACGTATGTTCCAGCAGTTCTCTGCTCCTGCCGAATTAGGCTAATGTTTTAATCATCAATTTTAACTGCAAATGGGATTACGGAAACTGGGGCGTATTATGTTCGCATGACGCTGGCAGTCATTTCTGTAATTATTTGTGTGACGGTATGAGCCTCGTATAAGCCTCGTATAACTAGAGATATAAGCAATATAGTTCGATATTAAAGTTGCTAAGGGGCGGAGCTTCAGGTGGTTTTTGATGGTGGGTTTTGATAATTGTTTATTTTATTTTGCATTATATATATTGTTATATGATACGCGTCTCATGAAGGTTTAAAGACATTCAAGTGTAACGAATCATCTATACTGGATAACATTTTAAAAACTCAGCGCTGGTACGAAATGTCAGCCTTATCAGAATATTAACCTGTAATGCAAAATCACAAGATGCTTTTACAAAGTAATGTAAATACCCACATAATTACATAGAATATGTATGTATGATTATATATATATATATATATATATAATATATATATATATATATATATATATATATATATATATATATATATATATATATATTGTGTAAAAAAATTCCCCTTCGGTTAAGCATATATGAAAATATATTAATTCAGAGGTAGAGCGAATTAGATATTAAAGGACATTGTAGCTCGATATATATATATATATATATATATATATATATATATATATATATATATATATATATATACATCGAGCTACAATGTCCTTTAATATCTAATTCGCTCTACCTCTGAATTAATATATTTTCATATATGCTTAACCGAAGGGGAATTTTTTACACAATATATATATAATCATACATACATATTCTATGTAATTATGTGGGTATTTACATTACTTTGTAAAAGCATCTTGTGATTTTGCATTACAGGTTAATATTCTGATAAGGCTGACATTTCGTACCAGCGCTGAGTTTTTAAAATGTTATCCAGTATAGATGATTCGTTACACTTAAATATCTTTAAACCTTCATGAGACGCGTATCATATAACAATATATATAATGCAAAATAAAATAAAAAATTATCAAAACCCACCATCAAAAACCACCTGAAGCTCTGCCCCTTAGCAACTTTAATATCGAACTATATTGCTTATATCCCTAGTTATACGAGGCTTATATATATATTTATATATATATATATATATATATATATATATATATATATATATATATTGAAGCAGCCAGAATTTACTAATATAAAAAATCATGCCGCAATATGTAAAACCGAAGTCTTGAAACAGCACTTCTCAATAATTGGTTATGTAAGGGACCCAGACCACTTAACAACTTTAGTATCGTTATATATTAAAAGACTGGTTTTCCTTCTCGCAATAGTAATACTTCCTCGGCAACTTTGTATCTGGTATAGTTGTCGTCTGGCCTTGGACTCCCTTGTATGCCATTCCCTCTTCTTCTCTCCTGCTTATGGACGGTTGATGTTTTGGTAGTCTCTTTTTGATTACTGTTTTATGTGCTTTTTATACTACTATCAGAACTTGTAAATTTTAATTGCATTGTGAATTCCTTTTATGCTAATAATGTATTTTATTTTGTCTTACTTTTCACAGACTGATGATGCACTTAGTCCTGAGTGCGAAACGTTTTATGTTAATAATCTTGGCCTTTTATAATTTGTATCATGGAATCTCCTGGAGTCTATATATATATATATATATATATATATATATATATAATATATATATATATAGACTCCAGGAGATTCCAATATATATATATATATATATATATATATATATGTATATATATATATATTTATTATATTATATGTATGTATGTATACCATTATATTAACGTATGTATGTATGTACATTATTTTCTAAAAGCGTTTTGTGATTGTGAAAACAGCAGAGGGTTGACAGTCCAAACCAGCTTTTAACTTTTAAATTTTCATGCAATGTATTTGATTCCTTACACTTAAATCTTGTAAACCTTCATTAGATATGTGACTGAGAGAGAGAGAGAGAGAGAGAGAGAGAGAGAGAGAGAGAGAGTTAGAGTTAGTATTAAACGACAGCCCCAAAACCAGTCTACAGTGATCTAGGCTCAGTGACGTAGGTAACAGATTCTGTCCAACTCTGGACCCTTAAGAAGACAGCCAACGGGATACTACCACTATATCGTTACGGCAATATCCTCCTGTTTACTTTGCATGGAAGACGGGAATGAGCTCGGTGTGAGGAGGGATGGTACTTATAAATCGTGTTTTTCTTTCTTTTTTTCCGGTTTATTATACATGTCTTGATATGGGAACCGAATGGTTTTTTGTTGTCATTACTTCTAGAAAATTATCCAAGTTATCTGTAGAAGAAAACTATTGTGCTGGCTTTGTCTCCGCGTCCGCCCTCAGATCTTTAAGACTATTGAGGCGAGAGGGCTGTAAATTGGTATGTCGATCTTCCACCCTCCAATCACCAAACATACCAAAATGCAGCCCTCTAGCCTCAGTAGGTGTTATTTTATGCAAGGTTAAATTTAGCTATAATCTTACCTATGGCGGCAATATAGCTACCAGCAACATAGGCCACCAACGCACTATGGCTGAGTTTCATGGGCCGCGGCTAAGGGTTTTTTGGGCCGTGGCTGAGGCCACCAACGAATAGAAAACTCGATTGAGCCAAAGAAACTTCGGCGCATTTCTACTTGTTCATATTGTACACAATTATTTTTAAGACCAGAAGTTCAAAAGTTCATCCGAGATAATTAATTCGTATGACACTAATACAGAGACACGCACATACATACGTGTATATCTATCTATATGTCTATCTATCTATCTATATATATTGGTGGCATAGATAATGCTATTCTTAAAATGAAAGATAAATAGCATTGTAGTTTAATCTTGACCATCGTTTGAACACTCAATAGCAATGAAAATCCACAATACTGGATAACGTTCCAAAAATGACAACACACTGTGAAGGATAAATGCTTATCATAGTGCTATCAGAAGGATAGCGAAATAGAAAGGTAATATCCTTTTGCGAAATCAAAGAAATGATCTTGAGAAAATGTAAGAAAATGTTCAGTTTCTATTGTATGTGATTTCTTAATACCGTGAATATATTGCGAGCTCATGTTGAGCTTGATAAAAAAATATTCCGCAAGACTAATTCTCGACCATTCTTTTACCCAAGAACTTTAATTCAACTGTCTCTGAAAATCGAAAAGGATATATTTAACTAATTAGGTGATCTCAGATTATAAAAGTTTTATTATATAGTTTTTTTAATAGGCTGGTTGCTAAATACCTTCTCTTCACCATTTCAACTAACGCTACTGACTGTATCAGTGTCACAGGGGTTTCCCGTCACTCATTGCGAGAAAATTAACCATTTATGTTTCTGTACTTGCGACTGCAGCTATGACATTTTGGTTTTTTATTTTTTCACTTTTTTTGTACAAGCTTTTCACTTGAAAGCCTTGGATTCGAAATGAAGAAGTGAAAGCCTTGGATCCTAAATGAAGAAGTAAAAGCCTTGGATCCGAAATGAAGAAGTGAAAGCCTTGGATCCGAAATGAAGAAGTAAAAGCCTTGGATCCGGAATGAAGAAGTGAAAGCCTTGGATCCGAAATGAAGAAGTAAAAGCCTTGGATCCGGAATGAAGAAGTGAAAGCCTTGGATCCGAAATGAAGAAGTAAAAGCCTTGGATCCGGAATGAAGAAGTGAAAGCCTTGGATCCGAAATGAAGAAGTAAAAGCCTTGGATCCGGAATGAAGAAGTGAAAGCCTTGGATCCGAAATGAAGAAGTAAAAGCCTTGGATCCGAAATGAAGAAGTGAAAGCCTTGGATCCGAAATGAAGAACAAATGATGAATTAGTTCCAATGGGGAGATTCGAAATCACACGCGGTGCTTAACCACTCGGCCTCGTTTGTGTACGTGTGTGTGTATTTGTGCATGTGTGTCTGTGTGTGTATGCAAACAAGTGCGAGCTGTTAGTATGATAAGTCCTTGCTCCAGAGACAGTATAATATTATTTAAAAGTCGTACAAGGTGCCTTTCTTCGGTGGGTCAAGTTTAACTACCTCTCTCTCTCTCTCTCTCTCTCTCTCTCTCTCTCTCTCTCTCTCCGAATCTCATTTTCGTTATTTCGTCGGCGGGAGTCTGGAATGTTGCGCTTTGGATAAAACCATCATTACGGAGAATAAAATCTGATGTACGTAGCGATTGCCGCTTTACGAAACACCAGGAGCGGGCCATTTTTTGGAGACTTAATTTTAGGTAAAACCCATTCTCCTCCGCATTCTCGTTCCGTATCAATAGCCCTCCGTCCATAAAGACATCTGAGGGGAGCGGAATTGGAATGGAAAATGGAATTGTATGCCTCCCCTCGGACGGTGGAAGTGAAGAAATTCATTAGAGGAGGGGAGGGGTGGGTGGGGCGGTTGGGGTGTGGGGAGGTTGGGTTGGGAGAGTGGTAGGATAAGGAGGAAGAAGGAGGAGCATGAGAAGGAGCGAGGAAAAAGAAAAAAATGCATATGTTTTAGGCATCATGAGGGAAGGAAAGGCCAATTCGATCATTTCTGTTTTTTCTTTTCTTTTTTTTTTAACCTGTCAGATCTCAGTTTTTATTTTGTAATTTTTATCATTTGTTTTTTCAATTTTCCCTTCAACATTATTATATTTTATACTAACATTTGTAGACTTAAACTTCCCTAGTTGATTGCATCTTCCTCTCTCTCTAGATTTATATATATTATATATATATATATATATATATATATATATATATATATATCTATCTATCTATCTATCTATCTATCTATATATATATATAATATATTATAATATATATATATATATATATATATATATGTGTGTGTGTATTCTGCACAGTCTCCTTGACGACAATGTCGGGCCTTCGGACCTAAATACCGTCCATTTGAACCAAGCAGGGTCTCATGACCCTTGCTTATACAGATTCTAATGCACATATGCTATCTAAATATGGGGTGGTTATCTTAGTTTTCCTCAATGTTAGTATAAGGCAAAAGGGAGCATAGATTCGAGTATGAATATAGTCGTGAATTCATAGAAACACTGAGTGTATATTTTATTTTACAATAAAACGCGAATGTTACTTTCGTTTATGGCCAAATTTCGCATTGTAATAACATCGCCGTTCGATTTTGTTTTGACTGCGACTTCAGAAATTAAGCTCCTCGTCATTCAAATGTGCTTCTTCTGTTTTGAAATGTACAACTCTTCAGGATGAATGATGAAATTTTTTATTCATTGATGGATTAGTTACTCTTTGTTACAATTACTCTAAATACATAGTTAAAAGTATTTTAATGACAGGACTTTACCATTTTTTTTTGCCTAACAGTAATCTAGAATTCTATCCAGAACTAGATCTATTTCTAGCGCTGTAATGAACCTGTTACTTGAAGGGTAACAGATTATTCATTATTTTATCCTTTTCTCGCCTTGTCGATAACGGAAACGAGTTTTCGTAATTTGATAACTGACGGTATTTCTTGTAGAGGGATAATGCATTCGTCCATAAATGGATTGGACTTTCCCTTGCTTTAATAAAATGGTAATCAGAGTTCATGTTGCTCAGAAAACAAAACCAAAAATTTTTTTCTCATGAAATCATGGTTTGCCCATTGTAACTGTTACATAATGATAATGGATAATATATATATATATATATATATATATATATATATATATATATATATATATATATATATATATATATATATATATATATATATATATATTTGTATATATATACATATATATAACTATTTCTGAAAATCCCTGCTCCTGTCTCCATCTAGGCGATGGTACAGTGGCATACAAATGTAAGATTTGCAAGATTGTTTCCTTTCAGGCCAAAATTTCAATGTAATATTATTCCTGCTCAGGTCTCTGAAGTCGGGAGAACATACTTCTTGGCGTCGAACACTCCAAAAAAAACGTCTCGTATCCGACCATTTTTGGTTTGTCTTGGCTTTGTTTACGTGCCTCAGCCTTCGTAACCACACTTTTTAAATGGCAAGTGTGACGGATACTGCGTTTTGCTGTAGGGAAAATTTTTGAGATGATTAAGCATTTGGCAAGGAAGAGTAACAGAATGAGCATTCGAAAAAAATAATACTTCACTTTAACGTAAACGTTTTTTTCTTAATTAATATGCTTGATTTTCCCTTATTATTTACACAATTAAATATTTAAGTTTTTGAGAGAGAGAGAGAGAGAGAGAGGAGAGATAGAGAGAGAGAGAGAGAGAGAGAGTTTTATCAAGTATTTCTCATTTATTGACTGGGGGTGAGGTTGCTAACTCCTTGCCCTTCTCTTCATTGGGTGCTTACCTGCCGCAGTCTTCAAACCGCCTAATGTTCGAATCTAGCTCTTCTAGTTTTTGTGGAATCATATATATATATATATATATATATATATATATATATATATATATATATATTTACCTCTCAAATTTTATTTGTCTCAGATTAGAAGTACGAATATTAATATCCAACTTTTATTAAAAAATAAATCTCTAAAGTTTGAAATGAATATATTAATATATTAACTGCGAAACCAATAAATTACCAAAGATATATATATATATATATATATATATATATATATATATATATATATATATAGATATATATATATATATATATTTACCTCTCAAATTTTATTTGTCTCAGATTAGAAGTACGAATATTAATATCCAACTTTTATTAAAAAATAAATCTCTAAAGTTTGAAATGAATATATTAATATATTAACTGCGAAACCAATAAATTACCAAAGATATATATATATATATATATATATATATATATATATATATATATATATATATATATATATATATATATATATGTATATATTATATATGTATGTATGTGTATATATATGTGTGTATATATATATATATATAGAATATATATATATACTATCTATGTATGTATGTATGTATGTATGTATGTATTAATATATGTATGTATGTATACTATATCACATACGTATGTGCTAATATATATATGTGTATACGTATATATATATATATATATCTTTGGTAATTTATTGGTTTCGACGTTAGTATATTAATATATTCATTTCAAACTTTAGAGGTATTATTTTTCCAAAAAGTTGGATATTAATATTCGTACTTCTAGTCTGAGACAAATAAAATTTGAGAGATAAAATTTGAAAGGACTGAGCTTGTGATATTGGAGTAATGAGAGAACTCTCTTGTGTCATATTCGCATATCTATGAAGGTGCATTAGGTATCTTTGATACGAAAAACTGACCCTTGTTACTGCGTTTTCATAACCTTAAGGAAATATAATTAGGTCGAGACTGGAATTATTAATTCCCTCTTTCCCGATTCATGCCACCAATTTACTGTTTTTTTCCTTAGGTGGCGAGACATTCTTCTCGGAGTTAATTGAATCTTCATTTTTTTTCAGTGGTTGTCTTTCAGCGCTCAGACCTGTCTACTCACTGGCTACGTGTAAGTATTGTCTTGAAGCTATCATTTTCGTGACTTATTATTCTTATTATAATTTCACACTGAGAGGGAAGTAATGTTGGTATTGCTTACCTATGTTATTCAGTTATTAAAAGATTTTTTAACAGTGTCGAAGTTAGAGCTGTGAAATTATGAAACCTAAATATCATGATAGAAAAACGAAATTTTCTAAGCGCCTCATGTCCCCCCTCTCCCTCTGATTTTTCACCCCTCCCAACACAACCACGCCCTTGCACAGGAACCGCCCACACACACGCACAGGACTACATGCCCAAAAGAAATCGCTCTCATTATCACAGATTTTACCTGAATTTTGTTGATGAATTTATTTATTGTGAATATTTGGGTCACTTCTCCTGTCTGAATTTATGTTCGTGACCAGAATTTCTTCAGCACATCAAATATATATATATATTATATATATATATAATATATAATAATATATATATATATACATTATATATATATATATTATATTATACTAATTTATTATATATATATATATATATATATATATATATATATATAAAAGAGACCTGCATACGTCAATTTTTTTATTTTATTTACTTTAAATTTTTTATTTTATTGTATAATTCAGTTTTTTAATTTTTACGTATATAAACACGTAAAAGTTAACAACAAAGAATTATACAATAAAATTACAAAATTTAAAATTACCGCAAAATGGTGATAATGTATCACTATACGCAATGTAACACTATAGAAAACTATAAACTAATTACCAAGGGAAAAACAACAGCAGCAAGTACTATATATATATATATATATATATATATATATATATATATATATATATATATATATATATATATATATATAGTATTGCTGCTGTTGTTTTTCCCTTGGTAACTATACTCTGTTTTTTTCCATCTGTCCATCCGCCTGTGGTGTTTCCGTATGGTAACACTGCGTCCCGGGCTTTAGATAGTTACATTCAGCTTACATTCAACAATAATAATAATATCCTATTTCGAGTATTAACGGTGTACTTCACATACAGTAAATTATTAAAACTTTTCAGTTGCAAATGTACACCCAGATATCCTTTTATTTACCTAAAACTTACACATACCGTAACTATTTAAAGCCCGGGACGCAGTGTTACCATACAAAAACACCACAGGCGGGATGGACAGATGGAAAAAAACAGAGTATAGTGATAGTTTTCTACGGTGTTACAGTGCATATGGTGATACATTATTCACCATTTTGCAGTAACTTTAAATTTTTAAATTTTATTGTATAATTCTTTGTTGTTAATCTTTACGTGTTTTATATGCATATAAACACGTAAAAATTAACAACAGAATTTTACAATAAAATTTTTAAAAATTTATGTAAATAAAATTTAAAAATTTACGTATGCATGACTTATAAGTATCCATTAGCCTTGTATGTAGGGACGGAAGAAAGTATTAGATAATTTGTTTAAGAGAAATTATTATGCATTTCAACGTCAACGTCCAAAAAAGTAGTGATGCTGGTTTACAGAATTGAATACATTAATCTCTCTCTCTCTCTCTCTCTCGATATACTGACCCTAATTTGTGAAATCCAACGAAGATATTCATTGCCGCGTGCAGAAATCAGAATATTAAAAAAAAAAATTGCACGATTAGCACAAAAATAGTTGGGCGAGTGGCGTAAACAATTAAAGGTCATTTAGATGTTAGAGCTTTGTGTTTTTTCTTTAATGGACATAAAATGGGGGTGTGGGGTGGGGGGGGGGGGAGAGGAGATAAATGCTAGGCGGGTAATTCTGAGAAGACAAATGAGTTCGTAAAGACGTCAGAGAGAGAGAGAGAGAGAGAGAGAGAGAGAGAGAGAGAGAGAGTGAAAAGTCTGGAGGGTGTCTGGAGGGTGTTTTTTTTTCTTTAGGGGGTGGGGCTTAAAAGTTTTCCCCTGGGGGGGTTGAGGGACAAGGGGTGAGGGGGGAGGGGCTGTGATTGAGGGGAAATAGGGTGGGTCTCACAATGAGTTCCCCTCGTTATGGTCACTTGTGCTATTGTCGTCTGTTCGGAATGGTAATTCCGTTTACGTCTTCCTTCTCCTCTTCATCCACTTATACATCTTCTCTCTCTCTCTCTCTCTCTCTCTCTCTCTCTGTTTATTATTTTCTTTCTACTTCGACTTCATTACATCCTTTCTGATACCAATTTTTATAATTGACTTCCTTTCTTAACTTCCATTTCAATTTACTTATATTTTCAATACTTAGTTCCCAGCTTCGGCATCTCTTTTTATTATCCTTGTCTTTTCACCCTTCCCTCTTCTCATTATTGTTTTCTTACTCCACTGGCTTGCATCAGCTAGTTTTCATTACTTCTCTAATTTGTCCTACCAATTTGGCCCTTTCGTTTCCTTTTTTACTTGGTTTATTATAACAGGATATTTATATTGAAGGACTACGCTAATTACTATAGATCAGTATCGACCTCTTAAACTTTAAAACTTGGGTTAGTGTCTCGACTCTCTGTACTGGAGAGGGAGTATGACGCTGTATGTGCTGTTGAATATATTTCTTCTCCAATCTGTGTGTGTTTGTATGTATGTTTTTTTCTTTCTTTCTTCTTTTTTTTTTTTTTTTTTTTTTTTTTTTACTTGACGACCGACAATGGTCAGGATGGTTAGAAGTTTCGTATGAATTTCGTGAGACAATAGCCAGAAGGGTGTTTGTGGATTCTTGGCTGAATTTTATGTAGTTAGGGTATGTATTTTTGCAGTTTTTAGTTTTATGTAAAAGAAAACTACTGAGATGGCGTTGTCTGTCCGTCCGTTCTTTTACTGTCGCCCCCCCACCCCCCCCCCCCCCCACCCTCATATCTTAAAAACTACGTAGGCTAGGCTACGGGCTGCAAATTGGCGTGTTGAGCATCCTTTCCCCCCCACCCCCCTTCCAACCACATCAAACATACCAAATGGAAGCCCTCTAGTATCAGTAGTTTTTATTATATTTAAGGTTAAATTCAGCCATAATCATGCGTCTGGCAACGATATAGGACAGGTCACCATCGGTCCATGGTTAAAGTTTCATGGCCGTGGCTCATTCATACAGCATTATACTGAGACCACCGAAAGATAGATGCATTTACGGTGGCCTTGATTATACGCTGTACAGAAAACTAGATTGCTCCTAATAAACTTACTCGCAATTTTGACTTGTTTTCTAAGTGACCAAATCAGCTCTGCTCTAATATAACTATGTAGAAATATGTTAAGCTGATTTGGTCACTTAGAAAACAAGTCAAAATTGCGAGGAAGTTTATTAGGCGCAATTGAGTTTGTACTCGATTGTATTTAAGGATTTTTAATACCCTTTCAACTCCAGCCCTTTTCCGGTAACTAGATCTTGATTATGGCACTTGGTGAATAGTGTCCCCAGCCGTAGATAGCCCTTTTTTTGTTATTTTATATAACTAAAGGTTATTATACATAACTAAAGGTTATTTCAAGTGCAAATGACCGTAGTAGTTGACTCGGAACTTTATTAAAGCAATTACTCAATCAACATTACGCTGTTTGATGATCTGATACATAAATCTCCTTCAGCGCAGAAACTCTGTGCTATCAACTGTCTTTGGTTTTGAGTTTTATATTTTATTTATTTATTGCTTGTAGTGGACACTCAGACTGTATGGCTTTATTTTTTACATTTTACGAATTAACTTATGTCATATTATGTTCAGTAACCCCACTACATAACTATTTATTTTACATTACCTTTTGCGTGGCTGTAATTTTAATCGTGTTTTCTTTTACCTCGGTTCATATTTTGTAACCGTGGGCTTTCAGTTGTAACAGAGCTTGCGAGGTAAGTGAGTAACTTTTTTTCTTGTTTCATGGGAGTGCCATGGTTGCTATAAAAACGGTCCAGTGAAAGGTGAAAGTGTGGCATAAGCATGTGGTAAGTTTCATTTTGTCCCGCATTGAAGATACAGGTGTTTTCTGTTTTGCAATTAGATTGCGCTTGGAGAATTGCATCAGAGTGTACACAGCAGTTTCACCATCTCCTCTTTTCTCTTCGTTAGAATTAGCTAATTGCGTACGCTTTATTAATTTTCCATAATCCTAATCTCACTTTGCATTTAAATCTTCCCATACTATACCATCCAAAACGTAGTACTAGAAAGCGCTATTATTTGACCTCACATAGCAAAGATTTAACTGCATACCCAGTACTACGAGTTGGATGGTATAGTCTGGGAAGATTTGAATATAAAGTGAGATTACGGTTATGGAAAATCAATAAAGCATACACAGTTAGCTAGTTGTGCAAGTTTTATTTATTTTCCATAATCCTAATCCCACTTTAAAAGCAAAGTAAGATTAGGGTTATAGAAAATTAATAAAGCATACGCAATTAGCTAGTTGTGCAAGCTCTATTCATTTCATAACCCTAAACTCACTTTGCATTTAAATCTTCCCAGTTTATATCATCCAACACGCAGTACTAGGTATGCAGTTAAATCTAAGTCTTGGCCTTTTGTTGTGTGAGTTAAAGTTAAGTAATAGCGCTTTCTAGAAGTCTATTCCTATTGTGGCCAAAATCAGGAGTGATCCTCCAAATCATGAGGTTGAATAATTGAAAATCAATTCTAACATGGTGGAAATTGCTTTGTTTTGAGTACGTTGAACTGACTCACTTCATTGTTTATTTTTTATTTTTTTATCTTTTGAATTTTTCTTTTCTAAATATTTGCTCTAGTAATAACAACAACAGATAGACATCAAAAGTTAAATAAGTCAGCTGTTGCCTATGTGCCATCCCAAAAATGCATAAGTTCAAATCTTTGCCAGTTATTGCGCAATTACCATGTTTAATTCCCTGGGGCTGTAAATTACTACCAGGGTACAATGAATTTGATATTCATGGAATATTTGTGTTTAATATTTGAAAGCATGGATATATCAAGTTAATTTTGTATATTATATATATATATATATATATATATATATAATATATATATATGTAAGTATGTCTTTATGTTTATGTATGTCTGCATGTTTATGTATGTATGTGTCACTGTGTCTGTGTGTGAGTGTCTAGATAGCTGATTCATATCTACTTCAATTAATTTTCAATAAGTATTTTCATAACATGACTGAAATGTTCGTGTATTCATTTCATTTGTATTAAATCCTAATGTTTAGGGAAGTACTTGTTCCTTAATATGTTTCTTGACAATGCAGAAAAAGTATATTGAACGCACAGTCGCGCTTGCGCTTAAAGAGTAGGGCTTTCTGAAACTGCACACAGTGTACACACACACACACACACAAACGTACGTACAGACAGACGTACACACGCATCGAAACCATTTTTTCCCTTCAATTTCAGAATGAAACCTGGTAACCGACTCTCGAGTGGAACGACAATAATGGAGTTTGAACTTCATTCCATTGGGGGGATGTTGGGGATGGGAAGGGGGCCTTGGAGAATGAGGGGAGGGGGTGGGGGGGGGGGTTAGCTGTAGAGGGAATCTTCACCAAGGGTCACCCTGGTATTTTGTTTCATTGTGAATTTGTTGTTTTTGTCGCTTTTTTTTTTTCTTTTGCTGTTTTTGTCGCTGGACAATTTACATGAGCTGTGTTTGCGCACAGCGACGACTTTTCAAAAGACGGCCATTTTATTTCGCATTTAAAAGACCTCCAAATGTTTAAAAAAAAAGAAACTAAAAAATATTAAAAACAGAAAATACCAACTAGAATAAACCATTTGTTGAAGTGGCTATCATATTTTGAAGTTCCAGACTAAAAACACTAAATAATTAGAGCGTAACTGCTCTGCTATTTCACAGCGCATGTACGTTATGTACATTATGCAAACAAACTGCTGTATTCTGGAAAAAGAATAGTGAATATTTATTGAGGGAATTTTTCACATATTGTAATGACAGTATCCTCTTTCAACTCGTAAGAATACTCGGCTTCAGAATTGCGAATACCAATGGAAACTGGACATAAATTCGGATAAATTCTGCGAATTATGTACGCTCCCATAATTTAACGTTCCATTTTCTTAAAAAGGAATATGAGTTGATTAGGATCTTTTGATAACCTTTTCATTCAGATCAGAATAACTGGATTGATATCGTATGAAATCCTCTGCAGTATTCGTGTGTTTTCGTTCAAGGGCGAATTCCACGAATTGGAAAATATATTACGTTTGTAATTCTACCTGTCATTTCCCAGATCCGGTAGGCAGGAGTTTTAATCTTGTTCGTCAAAATTTGATTGCGTCCCCTGGTATTATTACGGAATGAAAGTCAATCACAATATACATATATATATATATATATATATATATATATATATATGTATGTATGTATAGTATATATATATATATATATATATATATATATATATATATATATATATGTGTGTGTGTGTGTGTGTGTGTATATATATCCATATATATACATATATGTATAAGTATATATATATAGATATATATATATATATTATATATTATATATATATGATGTCCTAAATGAGTGAAACCGGGTATAGTGAGATGGAGGAACCTCTGTGAGTATATAGTGTATAATATAGTATATATATATATATATATATATATATATATATACATATACATATGTGTGTGTGTGTGCGTGCGTGCGGTGTTTGTGTGTGTGTGTGTGTGTGTGTGTTTGTGTAAGCATGTACATATTTATGTATGCAGGTGCATGCCTTAGAATTGAATTCAATAACGGGGGGGGGGGGGGGGGGGGGGGGGCGGCAAAATGAGCAGCAAAATAGAGCAAAAACGCAGCATCCGGCCTGAGCCTCAGCCTCCTTTTTCTGCTAAAATTTCATTCCATAAAATGACGCGACGCAACCGAGTGAAAAATATAAAATTAACGTTGTGGAGAGAGGAAAAAAAATTGCATATTTTTGTAATTAGAGCAATTTACCTCTCAGAAATTTTCCAGTAAAAGAACAAACTATTTACGTGAAATTAATATTTCGCTTTTAATCTTTTAATTCCGTAGCTAAACGACGCAAACAGTCAAAAATACAGAACAGGAAAAAAAATCAACTTCAAATACTCTTTTCATCCCTTCCCATATTTTAAAGGCTTGAATTAAAACGCTCGAAATATTTGCCTGAAATCCTTTACGTTTCCCTTATAATCGTAGAATTGGACCCTCTAAGATATCAATTAAATGATGATAGTGTTCTTGTGCAATATTTTTAAACTTTGATATTGAATTAGAAATTGTTATTGGTGAATATTCGCATTAAGCTCCCAATTGTTTTTTTTTTTTTTTTTTTTTTTTTTTTTTTGTGACGAATCATTCGGGTACAGCCCTATGCTAAGAAATAAAATTTTTATTACTTCCAGATATTTGTTCCAGGTTCTGAAAATAAAATAAAGAAATTTTATTCTTAATGTCTCTTACATTTTAGAGTCACGTGATTTTACGGAAATATAGGAGTATCTTCCTTATGGCCGTATAAGGAAGAGCGGCTGCCTTGCCCATAAAGCTAAAGTAAAATGCTTATTTCTTGTTTTCTTCTCAGTTCTCTAAATATTTTCATCTCTTAACCATTAAAAAGGATGGCTGTTGAATTATTATGCGATATTAAGCTTACTTTGTGCTTTTTCCCCACAGATGGTATAAGTAGGGAGACCCGGGTTTGAAGTCACTCTTCAGTGATGCCACTAGAATCCAGTTAATTTCGACAGTTTAGGGAAATCTGAAATTCCATTGCAGTTACGGAATCTTACCTTAAATAAATCCCAAATTACATTGTAGTTACTTGATCTTACCTTAAATAAGTTTGAAATTACATTGGAGTTACATGATCTTACCCTTAATAAACTTGAAATTACATTGCAGTTACGTGATCTTACCTTAAATTGAAAATTACATTGCGGTTACGTGATCTTACGTTAAATCTGTTTGAAATTGCCTTGCAGTTACGTTATCTTACCTTAAATCAACTTGAAATTACATTGGAGTTACATGATCTTACCTTTAATAAATTTGAAATTACATTGCAGTTACGTGATCTTACCTTAAATTGGAAATTATATTGCAGTTACGTAATCTTACGTTAAATCTGTTAGAAATCGCCTTGCAGTTACGTTATCTTACCTTAAATCAACTTGAAATTACATTGCAGTTATGTGATGTTACCTTAAATCAATTAAAAATTACATAACAGTCACATGATCTTACCCTGAGTCAATTTGAAGTTACATTGCAGTTACATGATCGTGCTTTAAATTGATTTGAAATTACATTCCGGTTACGCGATCGTACCTTAAATAAATTTGAAATTGCATTACAGTTACCTGTTCCTACCTTGAATAAATTTGAAATTACATTACAGTTACGTGATCCTACCTTAAATAAATTTGATATTAAATTAGTTACGTGATCGTACCTTAAATAAATTTGAAATTACATTACAGTTACGTGATCGTACCTTGAATAAATTTGAAATTACATTACAGTTACGTGATCGTACCTTAAATAAAATTGAAATGGTTTTGCAGTTACATGATCGTACATTAAAGAAATTTGAAATTAATTTGCAGTTATGTGATCGTACCTTAAATGAATTTGTAATTAAGATGCAAAAATGCAATCGTACCCTAAAGAAATTTTAAATTCCACTACAGTTATGCAATCTTTTACTTTAAAGAAATTTGAAATGTCATTGTAGTTATGCAATCTTTTTTTTATCTTAAATAAACTTGAAATTCCACTCCTGTTACACAATCTTTTGTCTTAATTACGCAATCTTACTTTAAGTAAATTTGAAATTACATTGTAGGTACACAACCTAACCTTGAAAAAATATTACCTCCAGCTATTCCTTTTCCAGCTGTGTTCCAGACCCATCTTCTTCTTTAAGCTTAAAAGAAAGGAAGCATTGTAAATATCAAGTAGGAGTTTAGTTGGTGGTAATCAGGAAATTAAGTCTGCTACCAGACCGAATATTAATGGCCATACAAATATATCGATTGCTCAGATTAAGTGCTTCTGACCACAGTACCCCATTGCATTAATGACTTCAATCCATGGAAGAGAAAATTCAATCTAGCTGGATGGAAGGATTCCATCCGAAGCGAAGGGCCGCCCATGTTACCTACCAGATCAATTGTTAAATGTCCGGAATTTGTGATTCGGTTCCGCTAAACTATTTCAGCGGTTTGAGGGAGGGAGGCTCCCCTTAATGTGGCGTTTGGAATGTCATATTAGAATTGGAGGGTCACACAATGCGCCCTCCCGTCTCTTCCTTCCTTGACCCTTAGTCCTTCCTCTTCATCTCCCATAGCCGATTCCCCCCTTCCATTCCTGACCAACAATTCCGGTTCCCACAGCCTGACTCTCTCTCTCTCTCTCTCTCTCTCTCTCTCTCTCTCTCTCTCTCTCTCTCTCTACAGGGGCATCACTCTAATAACTTCTGTTATTCCTGAGAGTTCCTCTTCAAGATTTCTGTAGATTTCATAAAGCCATATCATGGTATACGTTACTTTTGCACCTGGTACCTTAAAACATCAGCGTTGTTAATTACTTGTTCTTTGTTTATCATTAGGCATGTAACGATTCAGTGTAAGGCACATTGACCCATCAACAAAATATGTACGTATGTCTATAGTCCGTCGTGTACACTGCACATAGTATATTGTGTGTTTATGTGTGTGTATATATATAATATATATATATATATATATAATATATATATACTATATATATATATATATATATATATACTTATATATATATATATATATGTGTGTGTGTGTGTGTGTGTGTGTGTGTGTGTGTGTGTGTGTACACACAATAATCCAGGATAAAAAAAGATGTAAGTTATCTTTTTCCTGGCTGGAATGCTGATCTCATTCAGCATTGTGTTTCCGTACCCCCACAGGACCCCTTGTCTAATGAATATAAATCAGGCCGCCGTAATCTGTCGAGGGGACAGAGCCCCCAGCAACGCCGAGCAACGCCCTAGCGATACAAGGTAGCAGCAGCAGCTACTCAAAGGGCCCTATCGCCAGTAGGGTGCTGCTACTGAGGGTAG
>NC_061089.1:56773442-56788442 GCF_015104395.2 Macrobrachium nipponense
TGTCCTGTACACCCCACTTATGTTTTTGTAATCAATTATTTATCATAATATTTTGTATCCGTTCTTACGGATTGAACTGAAATTTCGTTAGCTTGTGGAACAAGTTTCCGAAGAACAGAATGCCATATATGGTGTATTGTTGTAGATTAAGCTGGCCTTATGCCAGAACTGGGCTCCTGGCATTATAACCGTCCGTCAAAAGAAAATAGGTACAAAGAAGTATCTAATAAAATCAAGTATCTGTAGATATAGTGAATAATATCAACTAATAGATCAAGTAAACGCAATTAAAATGGTGTTTAAATAAGTAGATATATTTAAATTAATGATTAGGTTTAAAACCTAAGCAAAGAAAAGGCGTTTGAACTTACTCCCAAGCAAATCAAAGACTGGAAGGGCGGAGAGCTTTCCCAACCCACATACCCTGTAATCCCCCCCCCTCCATCCATTCTCCCCCCCCCCCCCCCCGCGATTTGAGAAAAGAATTTCATGGCCTTCGTCTACCTTGTAACTTTTAAATTTTTTTTTTTTTTATGTAATTTGTATCAACGACTTGGGTTATTGACGACGGAAAATAATTTATGAATAATTTGGGTAACAGATATCGAAATATTTTAAAGATACAATCATTCAGATCACGCTTGCTTTACAAAGCGTAGTACACCGGTTGACTCAGCAGTCTGCGTAAAAAAAGAGAATGATTCAGTCGATTAAGGAAAATTTGAATGACAGGCAATCATGTTCCAAGTACTGTATCTTGATTTCATCGTCGGCATTATAGTGAGCTGTACCTTAAAGTTTTTATTACGTTTACTATGTAGCATGAGTATTTACAATCAGTAAAATGCGTCTCTCTCTCTCTCTCTCTCTCTCTCTCTCTCTCTCTCTCTCTCTCTCTCTCTCTCTCTCTCTCCCTTCTTGTAATTGTAAGCTGCTGTACCCGAGAAGTAGTTCAAATAATTTTAGGACATTTAATTTCATGTTGAAGCAATACGTGATTTTGGATTCTTGACATGTAAAATGAAAGGAATGCTGACCCATTAGGTCTACAGGAAAACCAAAGAGTAAACAATTAGATTTAAAAATAAATTTGCGTCACGAAACCATTGGTAAACGAGTTACAGGAAAAAGAAAGAGTGAAAGTTTTATCGTTGAAAAAATATATCCATGATTTTTTACTTCCCATGTGCTCTCACATGAATCTTAAAGAAATAAGTGCTAGGACTTGAAATGATCGAGCGGTATATAACAAATAAGTATTAAAAGCGCCTTTGGGAAACCCCGGAAAATTACCGTCATCATCTGGCACTCTCGGGAATAAGTGCCACAGACTATGGCACTAATCTGTCAAGTCCCTCGCTATGAAGAGACTATGGAGTCACTTATTTGTATTGTTGTAGGACAGGCATCAGTAATCTCTGTGAAATACGAAGATGCCCATATTTAAAGCAATATTCATTGGCACATTATTATATATATAATATACATTGAAGAATTAACTTGGCAATTCCCAACTTTTCTGCAATGCAGTCTCCTGACTCCATTATATTTTCAATCCTATGCCAGTGGCCTGACCCCTGTAGTGCGAAGGGGTCATTCCTAGTAAGCTGGTTAACGAGGAGGGCCCCAAAAAGTTTTTCGTAAGTATCGTTGGTAAGAAAAAAGTCATGTTTATACATCTTGTGAAAACTTTTCAAATGGCATTCACAGGTCTGGCTTGCTACTGTGGTCAGAATCTCTCTCGCTTTCTATTTGTCTGTTTATCTGTTTATCTGTGTATATGTATATATACACACATTATTCATATTTTATGTATATGTATAGTGTATGTATATATACTGCATAATAGAATATTTCTTTCATCTCCTTGATCAGAAAGATTACTCATCTATGAACTACAGCGGTTGTAATATTCATATATTCTGAAACATAATCAAATTGGATCTGTTTAGAATCCACCTTTGTAAATTTCCTTTATTTATTTTTAGAGTGATCTATTTTCCTATTTTCACAATTTTACACTTTGCTTTTTATCTTTCTTGAGCGTTGAGAATTGACTATACCTCCTAATTTTCAATCGTGGATTCTTGTAATGATAACGCTATACCAAGTCTTTATAGAAATACGTCCGTTCTGTTGCCTTTCTTTTTTTTTTTTCTTTATGCGGTGGTTATTCTAGACAACCGATGGCACCATTTGAAACCAGATGAGATATGTAATCCATAACTCGCATTTTGTCTCCCCTAAACGTCGGCTGTTTTATCATCCGGGCCATCGAGAGGAAGAAAAGAAAAGAGGGGGGAACTATGGGAAGTTTGGGGCGTTTCCTAGTTTCTCTCTTTACTGCAGAAGGCGCAGCTGGTGGCCTGTGATCCCTGCAACCACCCACTGGGACCTCGGCACTTGTCCTCTACCATAAAGTTGATTTAGGGAGGGCGGAAGGCTTAGCGGAGGAGACACGCCACTACTGGCGCCAGGGAAACGTACGGTTAAAGCAGCTCTTCTTCTTCTTCTTCTTCTTCTTCCTTTCTCGAGTCCCCGAATGCTTCCGATGTACGGCGGACGACGGGTCTGTGGTCTCGCAGAGGCTCTTGTTTTCTTTTCTTTGCTTAGCTTTGCTTTGCTTTGATTTGCTTTCCTTTTTTTACTAGGGTTCAAAGGACATTTGCCATGGAAGCGGCTTTTGTGGTACAAAGAATTATATAACTGAAAAAAAGGTAAATCGAGTGCTCTACTGTTGCGGACATTTTGGTAGTCTGGCATTCCCAGCGTGTTGTAATCACTGCTTATTTATTTGTTTATTTATTTATATATTTATTTTTAGGACTATACCATTGAACATATTTCCTATGCCTTATGAGCTAATCCAGTACATTAGTAACCCAAAAATCTCTTCATCTCCATGGAAAAAATAATAATCAGTCGTAGAGTTATCAGATCCTCTGAAAATTCTAAAGATTTAAAATTTAGGAATGATTGAAGTCTGTCATTTTAAGCATGTTGTAATCACATGATTTAGTTTTAATAATTCATTTCAAATCTAGGCCTATATCCTTGAACATATTTCCTAAGTTTAATCGCTAATCCAATCCATTAGGTAATCCCAAGTAGCTACTCTTAATCTCCTATTGAAAAAATAGTAATCTATCACAGAAATTTCTGATCCTCTGAAAATCCTATGAAGAACATTGAAATTTAGATTGATATGATAGAGAATGTCCTTTTATCCTCATATTTGTGCTGCAGGCGAGAGTTGCGACAGTTCCTCAGTTCTGCTGGTTATGTTGCAGTTGTAGCAAAAGGGGCAGTTCCTCAGTTCTGTTTGCTACGCTACAGTTGTAGCAAAAGGGGTTTTAGAATTGAGTGTGCTAGTCAGACTGCTCTGAAGGCAAGAGAGAAAAAGCGAAAGGTTAGGAGGAGGAGGTGGAGGTGGAGGAGGAGGAGGAGGAGGTGAAGATTCGCTGGATAAAAAGAAAAAAAAAATATTTCGGTAACGGGTCATAAATGGTAACGTTTATTGAACTGCCAATAATTTTTTTACTTTTTCGCTTACTCGGGGAGTAAGCCTACAACTCTGTTATTGTTGTTGTTGGGGGTAGGGAAGCCTTAAAAGGTCTGTAAAAGGTGTTTCGCGTTGGGTTAAAGATACAAGAATTTTAGGGTAGGTTATTTATGATTTATTTATTAAAATGAAAAGGTAAAAAATAAAAAAATGTGTATGTTAAACAGTACAGAAAAATAATTCCTAATAAAATTTATAGTATTTTAATTTTCGTTGGTGAACCAATGCCCTATTTGAGCGTAGATTTTAGCACGCGCCCTTGTTTGTATATAGTCATACATTAAGCAGCAACTGCTTGAAGAAGGAAAATTTGTAACCTAGGACCAGAAGAAGTATTGTAGCAGGGCTGGGCACCCAGTCATGTTTCCGGAGATTGTAATCTGAAGTGGAAGGGACGTTGTCTTCATTTGAATGATACAGGGTCTTGTCTCGTTTGATTGCATGTCTCACAGTAATTTTCGAGTATTATTATTATTTATTATGATAATTATTATTATTATTACTACTACTACTCTACCTTATGCCTTGGTTTTCTATTTTATCTATCCCGATCTTGGATATATTTTGTTGCTGGTCTCGCAAAAATGTTTATCTTTATCGAAAACCATTTTATTATTATTATTATTATTATTATTATTATTATTATTATTATTATTATTATTATTATTATTATTATTATTATTATTATTATTATTATTATTATTATTATTATTATTATTATTATTATAGTAAGGAAAGTGATGGACTCCTAAGGAGGCAGGATGCGTCCCGTAACCCCACACATATATCCACCCACCCAGTCGAATTAGAGGACTGTGATAGAAAAAAATATTAATAATAATAATAATAATAATAATAATAATAATAATAATAATAATAATAATAATAATAATAAAAAGGCGTTTTTCAACAAAGATGAATATTATTGCGAGACCTGAAACAAAAATGATGCAAGACCATGATAGATTCAATAGAAAACCGAATAATAATAATAATAATAATAATAATAATAATAATAATAATAATAATAATAATAATAATATAATAATAATAATAATAAATAATAAGACTAGCAGAGGTTAATATCAGGAGAGGGAATCTTCCAGGGCGACTCACTGTCCCCACTACTCTTCGTAGTAGCCATGATTCCCATGACAAAAGTACTACAGAAGATGGATGCCGGGTACCAACTCAAGAAAAGAGGCACAGAATCAACCATCTGATGTTCATGGACGACATCAAGCTGTATGGTAAGAGCATCAAGAAATAGATACCCTAATCCAGACTGATAAGGATTGTATCTGGGGACATCAGGATGGAGTTTGGAATAGAAAAATGCGCCTTAGTCAACATACAAAAAGGCAAAGTAACGAGAACTGAAGGGATAAAGCTACGAGATGGGAGCAACATCAAACACATAGATGAGACAGGATACAAATACCTGGGAATAATGGAAGGAGGGGATATAAACACCAAGAGATGAAGGACACGATCAGGAAAGAGTATATGCAGAGACTCAAGGCGATACTCAAGTCAAAACTCAACGCCGGAAATATATAAAAGCCATAAACACATGGGCAGTGCCAGTAATCAGATACAGCGCAGGAATAGTGGAATGGACGAAGGCAGAACTCCGCAGCATAGATCAGAAAACCAGGAAACATATGACAATACACAAAGCACTACACCCCAAGAGCAAATACGGACAGACTGTACATAACACGAAAGGAAGGAGGGAGAGGACTACTAAGTATAGAGGACTGCGTCAACATCGAAAACAGAGCATCTGGGGCAATATCTGAAAACCAGTGAAGACGACGTGGCTAAAGAGTGCATGGGAAGAAGGACTGATAAATGTAGAACGAAGACCCACAAATATACAGAGACAGGAGAAAGACAGACAGAACAGAGGACTGGCACAACAAACCAATGCACGGACAATACATGAGACAGACTAAAGAACTAGCCAGCGATGACACATGGCAATGGCTACAGAGGGGAGAGCTCAAGAAGGAAACTGAAGGAATGATAACAGTGGCACAAGATCAGGCCTAAGAACCAGGTATGTTCAAAGAACGATAGACGGAAATAACATCTCTCCCATATGTAGGAAGTGCAATACGAAAAATGAAACCATAACCACATAGCAAGTGAATGCCCGGCACTTGCACAGAACCAGTACAAAAAGAGGCATGATTCAGTTGCAAAAGCCCTCCATCTGGAGCCTGTGCAAGAAACCATCAGCTACCTTGCAGTAATAAGTGGTACGAGCACCCAACCTGAAGGAAGTGAGAAAAACGATCAGGCAAAGATCCTCTGGGACTATGGTATCAGAACGGATAGGGTGATACGTGCAAACAGACCAGACGTGACGTTGATTGACAAAGTCAAGAAGAAAGTATCACTCATTGATGTCGCAATACCATGGGACACCAGAGTTGAAGAGAAAGAGAGGGAAAAAATGGATAAGTATCAAGATCTGAAAATAGAAATAAGAAGGATATAGGGATATGCCAGTGGAAATCGACTTACATAATCATAGGAGCACTAGGCACGATCCCAAGATCCCTGAAAAGAAATCTAGAAAAAACTAGAGGCTGAAGTAGCTCCAGGACTCATGCAGAAGAGTGTGATCCTAGAAAACGGCACACATAGTAAGAAAAGTGATGGACTCCTAAGGAGGAGCATGGATGCAACCCGGAACCCCCACACTATAATACCACCCAGTCGAATTGGAGGACTGTGATAGAGCAAAAAAAAAAAAAAAAAAAAATAATAATAATAATAATAACTAATCAATATAATACTATTATTATTATTATTATTATTATTATTATTATTATTATTATTATTATTATTATTATATTACATCAGCTACCTTGCAGCAATAAGTGGTACGAGCACCAACTGAGGGAGTGATAGAAAACGATCAGGCAAAGATCATCTGGGACTATGGTATCAGAACAGATATGGTGGTGCAAATAGACCAGACGTGACGTTTATTGACAAAAGCAAGAAGAAAAAGTATCACTCATTGATGTCGCAATACCACGGGACACCAGAGGTGAAGAGAAAAAGAGCGAAAAAATGGATAAGTATCAAGACCTGAAAATAGAAATAAGAAGGATATGGGTATGCCAGTGTAAATTGTACCCATAATCATAGGAACACTAGGAACGATCCCAAGATCCCTAAAAGGAATCTAGAAAATCTAGCGGCTGAAGTAACTCCAGGACTCATGCAGAAGAGTGTGATCCTAGAAACGGCGCACATAGTAAGTAAAGTGATGGACTCCTGAGGAGGCAAGATGCAACCCGGAACCCTACACTATAAATACCACCTAGTCGAACAGGAGGACTTTGATAGAGCAAAAAAAAAAAAAAAAAAAAACAAAAAAAACATATATATATAATAATAATAATAATAATAATAATTAATTATTATTATTAGTTTTTTTTTTTTTCCCTATCACAGTCCTCCAATTCGACTGGGTGGTATTTATAGTGATGGGCTCCGGGTCGCATCCTGCCTCCTTAGGAGTCCATCACTTTTCTTACTATGTGCGCCGTTTCTAGGATCACACTCTTCTGCATGAGTCCTGGAGCTACTTCAGCCTCTAGTTTTTCCAGATTCCTTTTCAGGGATCTGATGATGATGATGATGATGATTATTATTATTATTATTACTTAACATCTAGGTTTTTGGTTTTATCTATCTTGGATTTTTTCTTAGCTGCGGACTTCTATTTGACACTGGGAACGACTTTCTTGTTTGGATAGATCCTTTAGTATACAAAGGTTTATAATTATTGATAAAAGAGCTCATTGAAAAGAAACGGTTGTACGTCACTTGGATGTAATTGTAAATATTTTTTCCCAGTGTGTTTTGTCAATTGCTATATAATTATTATAGAGGACAACTTCATGTTCGAAAATAAAAACAGCTGCTTATTACCTTGATTTCATTTAATATAAGGATCCTTTTATGGTATGTTTACAGCTTTCATCATTACTTTTACAATAAACTGCTAGCTGCTTCAGATGACTAACCCGGCTTAGCTTTCTTCTCCCAAAATTCTAAATCGTGAATTGACTGATGATATCAGTTTGCGATGAGAAGGATGGGAGCTTTTTCCACGATTACAGAGACAGATGGGAGTAATTTTGCACCATGCAAAGATAATTTCGTAACCCCTTATAATTTTAACTCGGGTTTGGGCTCTATTAAGCCATGCTCCGAAGTTGTTTATGTCTTTTTTTTTTTTTATTATGAAACATGTGCTAGTTAACTGTATAATGATTCGCCAGATTTTTTGTAGGATGTGGTTGTTGGTTACCGTACTTAGAAAATGTTTTGGAGCCTCTCTCTCTCTCTCCAAGTGGTCAAGAGACTCATAAAGAAAATTATGACATAACCAACATATTCCGACAAAGAAAATGAATAAGGTGAATCTTGTGAATATCCTAATTGATGCATTAGGAAAAAGAATGCCAAAAGCATGCAAACTGTGTAAGGTTTTGGTATAGCATAGTCAATCCACAAAACCTAATCAGAAAATGTGCTGCATGCACATTCCGACCCATCCACAGTGTGCTGAGGTAATACAAGATTTGAGAAAAGATACAAGAATTTTTGTTCAACATGTCTATCATGGATAGACAATGTTTTATTAAATCAAGATTGAATGTACAAATAGTTTTTTTTTTTTTTTTTTATGAAGGATGAAGAAGAAGAGGAAGAGAAGAAGAAGAAGAAAAAGAAGAAGAGGGAAAACGGAAGAGAAGTAAACAAAATGAAATGACAGAAAAAAATAAGGAAAACAAAGAACAAGATAAAAGTATGGATGCAGAGATACTCATTGATACTACATATGAGGCAATAAAGCAGCATACCTACGAAGAAATAAATTACGATATGACAACAGAAAAGCAAATCCCGAAGAGGCTCTACCCAGATCTATACAATGACGAAAGAGGAAAAAAATAGACAAGAAAGACAAAATCTGCAACCTTTTGAAAAGAGGGAATTGCAGATTTGGAGAAAGATGTTACTACAAACATCCTAAGATATGTCAAAACTATGAAAATATATGGTAAATGTGCATACTTAGATGGATAGGGGGATGATTGCAGAGATCTGCATCCAAAAATATGTAAAAACCTAAAAGAAGGAAAAGGATGTAAGTTCGACAAAAAATGCAAATATATGCACCCTGTAGCCATGAATCATAACCAACCAAGTAATAAAATCCAAAATAAGAAAGAAACAAATAAAGAGAGAAATCAAGAATATCAGGTAAAAGAGCAAAAGCAAACCACCAATGAGATATGCAGAGGTGTCAGCAAAAAATTTCAAAGCATCAGCTCCGAAATTCTACTCAAGAGATAATAACTGTATTTATTATGCAAGAGGATATTGCAGAAACGAGAAAATTGCAGATTCAGACACAAAATGAATAATTATGATGAAGGAAGATCAAATATTATGAAAAGTTGGGATTTTTTGATGTCAGAATTTCTGGAAATGAAAAAAAGAACAACATACCAGAACAGGAAAGAGACATGGGAAAATCCTTATTACTACCAGTATAAATAAAGAAGGAGACCGCAAACCATCATAGTGATGAATGCGCAGGGTTTAGTTACGAGTAACTCAAAAAGAAAAATAGAGTACTTAGAAGAACTAACCCAAAATGAAAAGAAAATAGATATAAGAATATAAGTGAAACCTGGTATTCCCAAGAGACTGGGAATGATGATCAAATAAAAGGGTTCCAAACTTATAGATCAGATAGAAAAAATAGGAATCAAGGGGGTGGGGAAACCGCAATATATGGGAAAGACAAAAACAAGGAAAAATATATGAGAAATATAGTAACACAGAATGTGAACTAATAGCGGTAGAATTTGAATCTGAAAATTGATGAACATAGTAATATATAGACCCTCCTAATACTAAAGAGTTTGACTTAATAATTGAAAAATTGGATGATATATGTAGAAATCACAAGGACTGGACTATTCTCCTATCTGGTGACTTCAACTTTCCTTTCGTAGAATGGAAAGAACGAATAGGAGATTGTGGTTGTACTTATACATATAAAAAGAGAGTAATAGTAGTGCAGAAGATAAGAGGCAATTTGAAAAGCTATTAGATATGCTACTAGAATACTAACAATTCAAGCAACAAATAAATCACCTGCCAACAAGAAAGGAAATACTTTAGACCTAGTATTTGTGAACGAGATGAATTATGTTAAAGAAATAATAGTTTATAATGCGAATATTTCAGACCATAATGTCATAGAATTAACAGTTTCATTCCAAAGCAAGTGAAAATAGAGATAAGCAAGAAATGAAAAAAGTGGGAAGGATATGGAAAATACAACTTCTACAGTAAAATAAAAATATAAAATGGTCAGAAATTAATGAAGAATTAAACAAAGATTGGGATAACATTTTCGTAAGTGATGACATAAGGGTAAATACGGAGATATTATATAAAAATTGGAGATTGTGAATAGTGGAAAAATATATACCGAAGAAGAAAAGTAAGCATCATTCATGCATACCAAGAGACAGAAGGATCTTGTTCCAGAAAATCAGAAAGTGGAAAAAAGGTCTTGCAAAAGAAAAAAATGCATGGAAAGTTATAGAACTAAAAAGTAAGATAGAAAATGCAGAACCAAAAGATATACAATCAAAAGAAAATGAAAAACGGGACTTGGAAGAAAAAACCCTATTAAATATCAAGCAAAACCCCAAGCTATTATACTCATATGCGAAGAAGATGAATAAAAAGAAGAATAGAAATAGGCCCTCTGAGAATTGAAGGGAGATTAACGAATGAAAAAAAGGAAAGGAAATTTGCAACATACTGGCAGAACGATATAAGAGAGAATTCACCCCTAGAAATAGATAATGAAGATAATGATATAGAAGTAAGGGATGAAAATAGTGAATATTTAGCTGACATAGATATTAATGAAGCTGATATTGTGCAGGCTATTAATGAAATTAAAAATGGAGCTGCTGCAGGGCCTGATGGAATTCCTGCTATTTTGTTAAAGAAAGTAGTTCATTCTATCGCAAAGCCACTTGCAATATTATTAAGACAAAGTGTAGATACAGGCAAGATTTATGATGAGGACAAACAAATTAGCATATATTACCCCTACTTTCAAAAGTGGATCAAGACTAGAGGCAAGTAATTATAGGCCTGTGAGTCTAACATCACATATTATGAAAGTGTATGAAAGGGTAATGAAGAAAAATATTATGAAACATTTAATAAAAAATAATTTGTTTAATAAAGGACAACATGGTTTCGTACCCGGAAAAAGTACACAAACCCAACTGTTAGTCCACCGTGAGAACATATTCAAAAAATATGAAAAGCGGAAATGAAACAGATGTGGTTTATTTAGACTTTGCAAAAGCTTTTGATAAAGTAGACCATAATATATTAGCGAAGAAAATTAGAAAACACAATATCGTGGATAAAGTAGGAAGATGGTTAAAAGAATTTTTACACAACAGAAAACAGATAGTTATTGCAAACGACGAGAAATCGGATGAAGTCAAGGTAATATCCGGTGTGCCGCAAGGTACGGTGTTAGCTGCAATACTGTTTGTTATTATGTTGAAGACATAGACAATAATGTGAAGGATTCGGTAGTGAGTAGTTTCGCAGATGACACAAGAATAAGTAGAGAAATTACTTGTGATGAAGATAGGAACGCTCTACAAAGAGACCTTAACAAGTATATGATTGGGCAGAGGTAAATAGGATGGTATTTAACTCTGATAAATTTGAATCAATAAATTATGGAGACAGAGAAAGAAAGCTATATGCATATAAGGGACCTAATAATGAGACCATCACAAATAAGGAAGCAGTTAAAGACCTTGGTGTGATGATGAATAGGAACATGTTATGCAATGATCAAATAGCAACTCTGTTGGCAAAATGTAAAGCAAAAATGGGAATGTTGTTACGGCACTTCAAAACAAGAAAAGCTGAACACATGATTATGCTTTATAAAACATATGTTCGTAGTCCACTTGAATATTGCAATATGATATGGTACCCACACTATCAAAAGGATATTGCACAAATAGAGAGTGTACAAAGGTCCTTTACAGCTAGAATAGAAGAAGTTAAGGACCTAGACTATTGGGAAAGACTACAATTCTTAAAATTATATAGACTAGAAAGGAGAAGAGAACGCTCATGATAATTCAGCAGGCATGGAAACAGATAGAAGGAATAGCAGAAAATATCATGGAACTAAAAATATCAGAAAGAGCAAGCAGAGGTAGATTAATAGTGCCCAAAACTATACCAGGAAAAATAAGGAAAGCACACAGGACATTAATCCACTACGCACCAGCATCGATAATGCAGCGTCTATTCAATGCGTTGCCAGCTCATCTGAGGAAATATATCAGGAGTGAGCGTAGTAGAATGTGTTTAAGAATAAGCTCGACAAATATCTAAACTGCATCCCAAACCATCCAAGATTGGAAGATGCAAAATATACCGGAAGATGCACTAGCAACTCTCTGGTAGACATTAGAGGTGCCTCACACTGAGGACCTGGGGCACCCGAACAAGATGTAAGGTCTGTAAGGTGTAAGGTAAGGTCTCTCTCTCTCTCTCTCTCTCTCTCTCTCTCTCTCTCTCTCTCTCTGACCAGAAACAATATTATTTTTCAATTTATCATAAATACTAGAAAATGTTTCTCTCTCTCTCTCTCTCTCTCTCTCTCTCTCTCATCTTATGCTTCTTGATACTATACGAAAGTATCTAAAGCTGAAAGTGCTCACTCGCTCTCAGTCTCATTCGTACTGATTATTTTCATTTGAATTTAAGTGTGGGATTTTGACACATCCCAGAAAAATAGGAGAGAGAGAGAGAGAGAGAGAGAGAGAGAGAGAGAGAGAGAGAGAGAGAGATAAGCGTGCGTTCTGAATGCAGAAACTTTCAAGTCTTGGCAAAACGAGAGCAAGAAGGGAAATCCAAACCCTTTCTTTGAACCGATCGACTGGATAGTTTTTGATGTCGATATTAAGTTCCTTATGTCAGTATTGTGACGACGTAATTTTCAAATGTCACGTCAGTCAGTGAGTTTCATCGGCAGGAAATGAAAATTCACCGAGTATTTGTTGTATCTTAAGTTGAAAATTTCACCTTGTGATGTTTGTTACAAATGAGGTCGTTGGATATGCAAATCTTTTTTCCAAGAATTGATTGCCAGTTACTTATGCTAAAACTCTCTATCTTAATTTCATGATTGCAAACAGTTACTTTTATTTAAATGTTTATTCTCTATATTGGGGTGGCCTTTGTTGTAGTGGCTTCAGATTCTTATAAACTAATCAGTTAATCTTTCTCTTTCTCCCTCGCGTACATGCAAACACAAGCGAATGCGCGCGCCCACGCACGCAGGCAAGCACGCACAAACGAGGTTACATAACAGTGTCACAAGACTGAAATGCGATGGTAATTTGTTGCCAGTAGATCACCCGGGGCCCCCCCCAAAAAAAAAAAAAACAAAAAAAAAAAAAAAAAAAAAAAAAAAAAAAAAAATCAAAGGATGAAATAAAATGGACAGTTGAAACTTTTTTGTTTCATATACCTACGTATCTCTCTTTTGTTTATCTGGTGCCTGGTAATCCTGAATTTTGAGAGCGAGAGAAAAAATGACTTTTGGTTTGAGATATGGCTGCAGCAGCTGATATTTGTATCCCTTGAAAGAGCTTAGCGTTGAAATGATGATCTTTTGGTTTGAGATATGGCTGCAGCAGCTGATATTTGTATCCCTTGAAAGAGCTTAGCGTTGAAATGACTGTAAAAATAAGAAGAGATACAGAGTACGAAAAAGAGCAAAAATAACTGGAGATGGAGATTAAGAATACTGAGAGAGAGAGAGAGAGAGAGAGGAGCTGGGAAGTTATGCCTACATGCCTCATGTTGATCTTCGCTATGACAGGATTATGTGAAAGTCATAAATTTTTTTATTTTCTACAATGGATTGATTATTACAGGATAGATACTAATGAATAATAGTAAACTATATATATATATTATATATATATATGCTTATTGTATGGTATGGATGTATGTATAATGGATATAATAAATATTATAATTCCCATTTGAAATTAAGTAATTTTTACGTGTCGTGGCTTATTATTTGAGTATATATATATATATATATATATATATATATATATATATATATATATATATATATGGAAAGAAGGAATTTGTGTTCAGCTAATTGTAATTTATACTGGAAAAGGAACCGAGAGATTTATTTTGGAGAGTAAAAGGATAATTGAATAATCCGGGCCATTCACTGACGTCAGTATCATTCCTCTTAATGAAGAATTCAAGCTGACCTTTTTTTTATTTCTGAAGGTCAATTGAAGATGAGTTTCGAAATAGTATTTCATTCCGTCGTTCATTTCTTTCTTATGAAGAGCTCAATTTAATTACCGCTCTTTCTCTCTCTGTCACGATTCATTAATACCTAAAGGTTTTTATTTGTGGATGAGCAACTGATCCACCGAAATCCTATATCCTGCGTGATTGCCATAGTCGTTGTAACGCCAGGTTACGTAAATAAACAATCACTCGGGGTCGTTCTTGTTCGTTCGTGCGATTTATTGGAATATTTTACCTCTTAACAATATTAATGACCATGAAAAATATACATTTGTCTTCTTTCATTCCTGGAGAAAGAAGACTTTCATTCCTGGAGAAAGTTGACTTTCATTCCTGGAGAAAGAAGACTTTCATTCCTGGAGAAAGTTGACTTTAATTCCTGAGGGAAGAAGACTTTCATACCTGAAAAAAATAAGACTTTCATTCCTGGAGAAAGAAGACTTTCATTCCTGGAGAAAGAAGACTTTCATACCTGAAAAAATAAGACTTTTTATTCCTGGAGAAAGAAGACTTTCATTCCTGGAGAAAGAAGACTGCCAACACTCATGTAAAAACCGAATATTTAATATCTTTTTGTGACAATATTAATTTCATAGTCGAAGTATATTTTGTTGTGGACGAAATTCCGTTAAAAATCAAATATACTCAGTTTGATATCTCCTCATTATCATTTTTTGATTTGATTTAATGCAGAAGACAGTGAGGCTGTCAGGTTAACGGACTCCAATATAATGAAATATAAAAACTGTAAAAAAAGGGCTAGGTGTTATGTAAAAGGGAGCTACAAGACTTGACTCTTGAAGACTATAATGTGGTCAGAGCCAGGGAAAACGCAGACAAGAAGAGATTCCAAATCTTGGTAGTAGAGGAAATGAAACAGCCGGTAACCTCGGAAATCTTTATATAATACTGATTACCATAAAGTAGATATGGGAGGAATTGGCTTGGCGGGTGTTCAGAGATCGCGTTAGTGCTCAGGCGGATTC
>NC_061089.1:56795942-56825942 GCF_015104395.2 Macrobrachium nipponense
AAATGTATTGTAAATTCTATCGATTGAACCAGTTCATTTAATCTGTCAAAGAATGCGTTAACATTTTGGCTACCCCGCCTAATACATATTATTGTCATTTTATTCGAAACAATTTTAGATATTCAGGGATGATGTTGATTTAATATCCTGCGCAAGAAATTCCGTGCATACATTTTTTAGAGTAATATTTCCCGACGAGTTTGAATTTACTATCTTTTAAATAAGCTTGAATGAATCCTTTTGATATCGACTCCGAGAGTGGTATATCCAGATCTCTACGATCTAGCTATTCAGACAAAAAGTGACAAGTCATCGGTGTTACTTTGGTGACTGATGATGCTACATCGAGGAATCACTAATATTCTGTATTATTCATTTCATCTTTTATGTATACATTATTCATTGAATTGGAATCTGAAATTCTTCTAACCAATGTGTTAAGAACATAAATTATATATTTTGATAATTCTTAATATTATATATATATATATATATATATATATATATATATATATATATATATATATATATATATATATATATATATATATATATGTTGATGTGTGTGTGTGTGTGTGTGTGTGTGTGTGTGTGTGTGTGTGTGTGTGTGTTTGTATTTATATATATCATCCCTTTCATTATAACGAAGACAAGGAAGTCTTTAGTAGAACAGATCATTACTGCGACACTTCCATAGTCATGTGGCTATAAAGTGTGTATCAGTCGATAATGCCAGCTGTCTGATGTAGCTTGAGTTTTATTCACACTAGGAATGTATTGAAGAAGCGCTGTTATTGTGGGTAAATGATAGATAATGTTCTTTCAGTAGATCTGATTAAGGCTTACTCATTCTTGAAGAGTTCTCTAGAATGAATATGCCTATTTTTCTTAGTTTCTGAGAAGTGTTAGTGAAATTTCAAGTTAAATTTAAAATTCTCATCATGCTTTAGTTACACACGTACAACCAGAGCTTTGATTATCAGAAAAGGATTATTTTTAAATTCAGGGTACAGAATCACAAAAGGACATCAGTAATAATCACGAACAGCTTTCGACTCACATCTGCTAGATAGTCATTTTATACTCATATAATTTCACGTGTTTGTACATATACAATTTTGCGTTTAGCTCTTGATTCTGCAAGAGTGGCCCAAGAAATCTTCCCATTCTTATATTTGAAAGGGAAAGTCATGATAACTATATGTGATTGGGACAGAGTGAAAAATAGTTATAGTCCCGTTATTAGGTATTGCTTCTTGGACCTGGCGATTCCTTGTCATATCTGCAGGTCACTTTGTATCCAACAAATTGTTGTTATTATTCAATTTGTGGAACACGATTAAAATGCCAGTATATTGTAAAGCAAGCTACGGCAGAATAGAAGGTACATATCTGAATAGCTTGAAAAACATGTGGATGAAAGTAACAAACAGAACGAAGCAAGCAAATATTTACATATATTAATGAAACTAAATTGTTAAGTAATAAGATTTTAAAGTGTAACCATTCAAATGCGAACATAAAAATGATCTCTTCAACTCTGGCTTTATGATGTTAGCTGACAACAGAAGAGAATATTTCCTAAATAAGAAAATCCAAATTTACTACCTCTCCGGATGCTTTCAGTAAAGACGCGGAAAGGGAAGTAGCAAATGAGGGGCCCAAACCCCGAAAGGCAATTACTGGCCACTTTTGTTCTGTCTACGAGTGCTTGCGAGCTGTGCTTTTCCACCGTGGCTGCTTGCAAAGAAAAAATAAGAGTGCCTTGAAAACAGCTTTAGTCGTATTGGCTCATGCATTGTATTACCTTTCTTGAATTGATTTTTTTTAAATCCGAATAATTTTTTTTTTTTTACGTTCCTTCATACATGAAAAAAGGAAATAAAAATCTTACCACTTTTATTATTATTTCATAATATAAGAAAAGACGTGAAAAGTTTAACTTTGTTTTTTCGCGTGTGTTATGAATGTAGGCATTTAGATTTGTGCATGTAATTATATAACATGTACTATATCTATATATCTATATATATATATATCTATTATATATATATATATATGTATGTATTATATATATTGTATATATATTTGTAATATACATATACATATATATTATCGATAATATGTACATTATATATTACATTTTCATTTTATATATATTATAGATATGTACGTTATATATTATATATTTTTATATGTATATATATATGTATATATATATATATATAGTATATATATATATATATATATATATATATATATATATATATATATATACGTATAAGCGTGAATGTCTGTGTACGTGTCTATAAAATCTATTGAGTTGACCCCATAAAGTTTGTCATCTTACTGACAGAAACCTATACCACTTATCTAAGTTTGTTCAGTAAAGCCTTATTATAACACGTAATCGTTTTCTATTTCCTATGCGTTCCCAGTTTCAGAATGAAGATTAGATTACATACTAGAGGTTAATTTACATTATATGTACTATATTTGTCTATTTTAAATCTAATAAACTGATCCATAAAAATCTTGATGAATGTCGGAGATCTTGCCTATACCATGGCAATCCCTACGTAGAGGAAATATAGATGATTAAAATCAATGTAATGGAGAAAATGTAATGTACAACAGATGGGACGATATTAAAATTCGTTGTTTCTAGGGAGACTCTCCACGAGAAGTGATGTGGAACTGAATACATTGACTATGACTTCGCCAATGAGATGCTTTGAATGGGGTTCGAGACTATAAGTGTTGGTGGCGAAGTGGCTGTATGTTACAGGCGAATGATTTTTGGAATTTATGTAAGCTTTTAGTGCAGTCTCCTCTAAATCAATGTACTCTAGCGGCAGTTAATAAGTACACACACACACACACACACACACATATATATATATATATATATGGATCATTCGAGCTACAAATGTCCTTTAATATCTAATTCGCTCTACCTCGGAATTGATATATTTTCATATATGTACCGAGGGGGAATTTTTTAGTTGATAATAATTTCGTACCCCCATGGGATCGAACCACCGTCCAGTTGGACGGGGAACGAAATCAGGATCGGACAGTGACGCTACCGAAACGGCTATCAAGAGAGGCTAAAGGTTTATATCGATTCTGACCATTTCAAATCAACGTCGATCTCGTTGTATTTGTAATTAGAATCGATATGGAACCCCCTCCACCATGCTAGCCGATTCGAGCGTTTGACCCACGCAGCCTATTATGAATCCTTATTATCACATCACCGTGATTCATATAAATCATTCGAGCTACAAATGTCCTTTAATATCTAATTCGCTCTACCTCGGAATTGATATATTTTCATATATGTACCGAGGGGGAATTTTTTAGTTGATAATAATTTCGATGGGGGGTACGAAATTATTATCAACTAAAAAATTCCCCCTCGGTACATATATGAAAATATATCAATTCCGAGTAGAGCGAATTAGATATTAAAGGACATTTGTAGCTCGAATATTTATATGAATCACGGTGAGTGATAAATATTCCATATATATGGATGCACACAAATATAAGGTCTCACTTCTTTCCGGTAATTTCTTTTCCGCAAATCTCCACTTATCTCCATCTTCCCTCGCGTATGTTTGGGTACTCCAACTTTGCTACATTGCTGGTGCCCTTAGGAATCCGGGTGGCACTATCACGTGCTATTATCCCAGGGTTGTGCAAAGGACATGTCCCATCCTTCCCATCTCCCTTTCATCCTTATCTCATCTCCTTATTGGAACTCCATATCGCATCATTTCGAAACCTATCAGACCATCATGCAATATATATATATATATATATATATATATATAATATTATTATATATATATATAGATATTTTATGCATGTATATGTATAAACTCTGTGAATTAGCTTATTTACACAAGGCTTGAATTGTTTCTTCGTACATTATTCACTGGAAAAGTTTACGCATCCTTCATCGTTACTACGGAAATATATTAAAGAAAATCAATATTTCTTGTGGGTAGGTGCATACCGTGTTGAATCCCTTGGCGGTCGATATCTAAGAAAGGTCTGAATTCTCTTTCTTTCATTCCTGTAGCTGTAACTCCATTCATATTCTCTCTCTTCCATCTTACTTCCTCCGGTTACAGCTTTCAAACCTTTTTCCTATCAATTTCCGTACCAGCGCAGAATGATCTCCTAGGTCCCAACGCTTGGCCTTTTGCCTAAATTCTATATTCTGTTCTACACAAGGGTATTCAGTTTCCTCTATCATCAAACTCCTCCTAAAAAGGGTGTGTTATTTGCCGTTGATTCCGGGTATCTGACTTATAAAAAATAAGTGCAAATCATACGTTTAATATTTGCTTATGTGTCACGTTATCTCTCTCTCTCTCTCTCTCTCTCTCTTTTTTTTTTTTTTTTTTTTTTTTTTGCGTGCGTAACGAAAGCATCATTACGAAGTCGATGAGAATCAGCGGTTAACTTCTCGTATTTCGTGTGAATGCTTCATCTGATAATCTCCAGTCAGTTACGCCCAGCATCTTGCCTTTATCAACACCATCCCAGGGAGATATCCCAAAGAGACCGACCTTTCTCCATTGCAGATCTTAGACCAGTTAATCTCCGATGTGGAGATGCTCTATTGACTGGTCGTCATCACAAGAAATTATTGTGAGAATTTACGTACATTTTATGTTTTAGCGTTCTTCGTTTATGGGCATATCCCGTCATTCCGTCAGTCAGATTTATGATTTGAGACTGAATATTAGTTTCACAAGGACGAAATAAGGAAATATCTAGCGTATGTAAGCGAATTTTCGAAAAGAAAAATCCGAAAATTCTCTCTTACATACTCTTAATACAGAGGGAGAGCGAGAGGTAAATCTCTCTCTCTCTCTCTCTCTCTGACCAGGGGCGAAAGGAGACTCAAGAAGAATACATAACTAAATGGTATCGGATACGATTTGAGCTACAGATCACGTCTGCTTCTTAGTTGGGGGTTTAAAATATGGTAGAGACGATGGGTTTTCTTTATATTTTTTTCCTATGGTTATTTTTTTTCCAATAAATATCGGTTGGACATGTTTATACGATAGACTTGTTATTATTCTATAAAAAAAGAGCTTTTATGGATGTACGTTTATGTGTATTCAGAAGTACAAACGCTTATGATGACAATTACGTACTTGATGAGCGCAAAAATATGTAGAATTTCTTGATAAACGCAGAAATAGGAAGAAAACATAGTATATCCTATATTACGATACTTATATTTTAAGCTGTTCTTCGTTCTCTCTCTCTCTCTCTCTCTCTCTCTCTCTCTCTCTCTCTCTCTCTCTCTCTCCTTCCTTCCTTTGTTTTTATACACGCGCGTCACACCATCATTGATTCATAAGGGAGCCTTATTCCCGTCTTACGCAATCCCATACCTGTAAAAGCATGACACGTAATTCTATGTTGGGGTGTCATAGTATCGCAACCCCCTCGTACAGAGAGAGAGAGAGAGAGAGAGAGAGAGAGAGAGAGAGAGAGAAATAAAAAATACGCGACGTGCACGAAGTATTGTACATAGTTACTCTCTGCGTGAGGTTCAAAATGTGATTTTATCGAGCCATCGACGAGAGGAGACAGTAATTTGAAGGCATGTACAGAAACTCAATCACGGAATTACCATCGAGAGAATATCAGAAATTGGATTCAGCTCAGTTACTTGGTTTGTGTGTGTGTGTGTGTGTGTGTGTTTGCGCGCACGCGCGCGCGTGTGTGTGAGAGAAAGAGAGAGAGAGAGAGAGAGAGAGAGAGAGAGAGAGAAATGGGGTTTTATACCACTGTTGTATACTGTCCTAGAAAATAAAAATTAATGTGATTTCAGTTCTCAGCGTATTATACAAGCCAAAGATTCTCGTCTAGATTGTTTCCCTTTATTAAATAGTTCGGATTTATTTCTTAAGAGAGTCAAGGAGTTTGCTGTCAACAATAGTGATTTTTCTTGTCTTGTTATGATTCCAAATGTATTCATCGAGATAGTCATGCTTACTTATGTTAAAGATTAAGATGTTTAGCTCTCTCTCTCTTCTCTCTCTCTCTCTCTCTCTCTCTCTCTCTCTCTCTCTCTCTCTCTCGTTATCTAGGACATAATGGCGTAGGGGAAGAAAGGCCTAATTTATAGGGCAGCAAATAAAAAGATATTGCCACTGTTATTACTTCTCAGCTAAAACTTCCATATTCATAACTATTATCTATTGCCGAGAAATGACACACGTACCAATATCTTTTATTCCTGAATTATAACCATATCGGCTGCTCGGCCAGTGGAGTTCCTGAGCGAGAATTATAGGGTTGGAGTGAGGGAAACCGTATTCTTCCTCGTTTGTGCTGTAAATAAGTGACGTTTCGTATGGGGAAGATTACAGTATAAACATACCGGTGTATAGTTACGTAAGGTTTCTCTGCCTACAGATGGCAAGAAAGGTCAATATTATCTCGGTAGTGGAGATAGAAGATTTGGTAAGTTCGTCTCTATATCTTAAAAAGGCTGCGAATATAGAAGTTACAGAAACGTGCTACTCTAATTTTCATTAATATCTTTTCCAAGTTAAGTATATCTTAGTTTTACCAGACCACTTAGCTGATTAACAGCTCTCCTAGGGCTGGCCCGTAGGATTAGATAATTTTACGTGGTTAGGAACCAATCGGCTAACTTAGCAACAGGACTTACAGCTTATTGTGGGATCCGAACCACATCGAGAAATGAATTTCTTTCACCAAAAACAAATTCCTCTGATTCCGCGTTGGCAGAGCGGGGATTAATATCTCTTGAAATACGTGTTAACACTGTAATATGAATTTAACAAAAAAACTGAATGCAGAATTTTTATTTGTTATGAGCATACACTGAAAAGCTGTGTATATCCGTATATTAGTTCAGTGACGATAAACTCCACGTTTGAATCACTTTGTTTAACCGGGTTAGCCTCTCTCACCTTAAGTGTAGAACTAAGGTAACTTGGTCGCAGCAGTTTTGGGATGGTACGGAATGTTTCTGTGGTCGGGGCTTGCAGTCTCGACCTTCTCTTAGATTTCTATATATATATATATATATATATATATATATATATATATATATATATACATATATATATATATATATATATATATATATATGTATATATATATATATATATATATATATATATATATATCTCTATACATATCATATATACTATATATATATATATATATATATATATATATATATATATATATATATAGTGTGTGTGTGTTTATAATATATGTACGTAGAGAGAGCAGAGAGAGAGAGAGAGAGAGAGAGAGAGAGAGAGAGAGAGAGAACTTGTGACCAGGGTGAGCCTGGCCAGCAAAGCCGTCTTTTGTGTAGGCTGAGGAATCGATCGATCAGTAGTTAATATGTTATAGTTGTGCCGAAGAGCTGGTTCCTAAAAAACAGGGCTGGACGGGTCACGCAACTTGAAAAAAAAACGAATAAAAAAAAATTCATTGACCATTCCGTTCGTATTGGAAAGCTTAGTTTGGGTCAAAAAAGAAAAAAAAAAAAAAAAAAAAAAAGTCAAAGACAACAGAGAAAAAATTAGCAAAAAATAAAAATGTTTCATGAAAAACATTCTGGTATAGAAATAACGAGGAAAGAAAAAAAATAGTGAAATGTAAGAAGTAGTCTTGTTTGTCCTAGAAAGTAGTAGTTATTAAACTGATTTCATTGACGGTGTTTGTCGACACTTGCGTGCTGAAATCTTTATAAGCACACGAACCCCCTATTTTTTTTTTCTTTTTTAAAAAGTAGTAGTTGGTCCTATTTTTAATGGTATTCCATTTGTAATATTTCTTAGAGCCTCTTGTTAGCAGAAGTGTAATCATCATATGTGTCTCGTCCCGTCATGGTTTTACTTGCAAGTGTTTTTTGGTGTTTTGATATCAACTTTTTTTTTTTCTTTTTTTTTTATACAGCCAAGTTTGGTTCGTAATCGCCTCACTAAAGACATTCCAATTTATCAATGACTCTTATTCCATTTTTTAGCCATTTACTGTTTGTTTGATGACGCAACGTTGTTGATATGACTGTATCGTTTTGACTTTAGTTCAGAAGATGTCAATCACACATACACTAATGCTTCTGGTAACTTTCTTATATCTTTCACCAATTCTCCTTTTTGTATTCTTGTTCATTTTCTGCATCTATGCTTTAATTGATAGATAAATTTCATTTTTGGTGTGATTCCTTATCTTTTGTGTTCTGTGGATCGTTTGCGCACGTCACTTAGCATTCAACTTCGTCTCACGGAAACTTCCTGAACATGTACTCGCCACATACCTGGAATGCTTTCATCTCCTTTTACGTATGCATACGAGCACCCTTTCTTACACGCACGAACATTAAGAGGATTATTAAAAAGTCATCAGGACAGCCACCGTTTCTTTTGTGAAATGCCAGCACGAATTCTAAGGCACACAAATGCTTCAGTATTTGTGAACAAGCCGTCTTCGTCAGGGTAGAGTATGAATAATATGTGCTTTGCCGTTATCATAAACCATAAAAAAGCGCTCACGTTTTCACGAAATACATTTTGACTTCCTGATTAACATGTAGGGGAACCATTTCGATCTCTCTAAGGTAATTTACCTTACCCCACCATAGCAATGTACGGTCTAATTTCTCCTCGTTTGCATGTTTTATAATATGCAAAGTGCGTGTTGTGAAAACTGGGCGAGCCTTCCGTCAAAGAAAGCACTGCAATTTTGAGTTCATTGGTTCAGTCATACTACTTGTAATTACATCGTTGTAGTATAACTACCTTCGTGGGAGTGTTCTCTTGCCGAAGTTGATGGCTATTCATTGCCTCGTAATTAGAGTAATTCCACAGGTAATTTCGACACGTTTCGGTTTAATTACTTGCACGCGGGAAAAATATCGTTCCCATTCAGAGTGGGCGTCGTGCTAAGACTATGGTGCGTCTGTAGAACCTGGAACAAAAGGCCAAAAGGGCTTCTTGTTTTGCTGTTCTATATCTTCAGGATTTTACTCCGGGTATTCCCCAGTGCCACATGCTTATTAACATATATATTTGGGTTTAAGAGCAAGTGTCTGTACAGAATTTAACTTTCGGAAAACAATAAATATGTATAAATATTAACATGGAAAAGTATGCGAAGTATAATGAAAAATAAGCACGCGCACTCGCACACAAACACACACACATGTGCTGTTTAGGGTGTCTTAATTTTTGTAGTTAGAGGTTATAGTTTTTTTTTTTTTTTTTTTTATATATGGAAGAATATGGTTGCTATAATGAGAAATACTGTGAAGAATTTTCTGATACTTTTAGGCTTCATCTCCTTGAAAAATGTAGTCTGACTTAAACTCATTAGTCCATGTTAGAATTATATTATGACTCTCAGACTTTGGCTGCTTGATCTTTTGTGTATATTCGTTTCTGGAGCTTCAATTCGTTGAGTTAGTGTGGCTGAATTCCATTATTCACTACCTGGTTTGTGTAACCTACAAACTAACTAAAATTAGGCCACATCTAGAATTTGCTGTCTGTACCAGTAGACTGAAGTTACGATGTTAAAAGACTACTTTTTAAAGTTAGTGCTGAGGGATAACTAAACTTTGAAGTAATAAGTAATTATGAAAATGAATGAACAGATCACAAAATTTTGCAGTAATAATGAAAATTGAAATTAATCATTTATTTTTTTAGGGCCTAGTTAAGTGAAATTATTGAGTTGTCGGCCCCATTTAACTTCATATTTATAAATGTACAGAAGATTATCAGAATGTTCCGGGGTTATATTGAGATGCTAATAAAGAGGACCTTATCAGAACCATGTGAATGAATTTGAAAACTTCCTTGAGTGCTGCGAAATTACCGGCGATAAAGCCATCACTCTAAAAATACTTTTAAGTCATTACTCCGAAACACTTGTAAGTCATACTTCAAAACACTTAAGTCATTACTTCAAAACATTTTTAAGGTATTACTCCAAGAAAATTTTTTAAGCCGTTACTGCAAAAAAAATGTTAAGTTACTGCTTCAAAACATTTTAAGTCATACTTCAAAACACTTTTAAGCCGTTACTTAATAACAATTTTAAGCCATTCAAAACATTTTTAAGTCATTACTTCAAAAGACTTTTTAAGCCAATACTTCAAAACAATTTAAGTCATTACGTCAAAACATTTTTAAATCATTACTTCAAAATATTCTAAGTCATTACTCAAAACACTTTTAAATCGTAATTCCAAAAAAATTTAAGTTATTACTTCAGAACACTTTTAAGTCGTTACTTCAAAACACTTTTAAGTCGTTACTTCAAAACACTTTTAAGTCGTTACTTCAAAACACTTTTAAGTCATTACTTCAAAACACTTTTAAGTCATTACTTCAAAACACTTTCAAGTCGTTACTTCAAATAACTTTTAAGTCGTTACTTCCAAACACTTTTAAGTCATTACTTCAAAACACTTTCAAGTCGTTACTTCAAAACACTTTTAAGTCGTTACTTCCAAACACTTTTAAGTCATTACTTCAAAACACTTTCAAGTCGTTACTTCAAAACACTTTTAAGTCGTTACTTCCAAACAATTTTAAGTTATTACTTCAGAACATTTTTAAGTCATTACTTCAAAACACCTTTCAGTCGTTACTTCCTAAGAATTTCAAGTTATTAGTTCAGAAAACTTTTAAGTCATTACTTCAAAACACTTTTCAGTCATTACTTCAAAACATTTTTCAGTCATTACTTCAAAACACTTTTCAGTATATATCTAGACAAATATGTGTATTTCCTTGGTATATTTGTACGCGAATAACTGCAGCTGCAATATCATTGCCCATTACCGAACTGCAAATTGATAATAAACGTGAGTGATACCACATAACTGCTTAATGACGGTCGCAAACGGTCACACTTATGTCCCCCGTGTTATGAGTACAGTACTATATCTTGATGAGGACCCCATGCTCTCACGCGCACCTAAGTCCAACTTCATGTTTTTATATCTCTCACTAGAAAAATGCCATGAATTTGCGCCATACACACACCTACTCTCTCTCTCTCTCTCTCTCTCTCTCTCTCTCTCAAGATAGCGTGACACAAGTCATATTTAACAATCGTATCACTATCGCTTACAAAATGGGTCGCCGAATGCTAAATGAATCCTATAAACATTAGTATTTCATAGTATTTGTTTTTTTTTTCTTTCCGTTCGGCCGGCACTTACAAATATCCTTTATCATGGAGTGTCACGGCCGTCACGCCATTCTGCGGCGGGCCCTCTTTATGGCACTTATTCCATAACGCTTTTTGTTTACCGAGTGCTCCTTCGACATGGAATTACTACCATATTTTGATTAACGTACAACCAGACACGTTGTAGACAGAGTACCTTCGGTGTCGTAGATATATGCGTTTTTCTGTTGCCTTTAATGTGGATATATGGTCATGTTTTTGCGCTTTGTCTGTAGATGTGATTTCTGGGCGGCGAGAAACCGAGACGGGAAGAGATTTAAGTCTGCTTCGGGTCTGCCAAAAGAGTGACAATGAGGTTAATACAATTTATTTCAAGTTATGACATTATTATTTATAAGATAACAGGATATCATAAGACTGCAACTGTCAAGAAATGTAGAAAGATCTAAAGTTGAGAGAGAGAGAGAGAGAATGGTGTTTACTCCTGGGACAAAGTTGGACAAAGCCGTGGCCAAAGGAGTTTTGAGGTTTCAATATCACGGCCTGGCAACCTTATTAAAACCTCTGATACACTGCAGTAGATCTCAAGGTTTCAGGGCACGATATAGATCATTCAAACTTAGAAGTCTCTGGAACTGGGCAATCTCTAAAGTACTACTTGCAAGAGCAACGGAGAATGAAAGCCATTTGATAGACCAGAAGCAAGTCATTGCTTAATTTAGCATCCATGTACAATTTCTGTTTACATATGTGTCTCTTTTCCTCTTTCTGCATCTCTCCCTTTCTTTGTTGTCCAACCATTTATAGGTGACCTTTATAGTACCTGTCGTAGCTGTCGGTTTATCTAATTATTTTTATGGTTGGCCTTTATATACCTGTCGTAGTTGTCAGTCTATCTAATTAGTTTGTAACCTTGTAAGTTAGTTATGTGTAGGATTTTCTGACACCGGTTAAAAGTACTTATGTCCATGCTCTCTTTGTTCCTTGTTTAGCTTACGTACATACATACATACATTCATTTCTTTATTATTCAACTATTTATGGATGTCCTTTTGTCCTTTACTACCTGTCATAGCTGTCAGTTTATATGATTATTTTGTAACCTTCATGTAATTTACTCAGTTTTGATTATAAGTGGTACTTATGTCCACGCTCTCTTTGTTCCTTGTTTAACATACATACATATGTATATATATACACCCATTATAAATTTCCCCTTGTTTTCCCATATTCACAAAGCCATTCTCCCCTTTTCTTTCACACTCTCCCCCTCTCCTTGTCTTCCTTAGAATGGAGTGGTGCGTGTTTTATAGATTCACTTTATTGGGAATGACCCATAAATTTTGATAATATGGGTGCGAACAGAGACCAGAAGGGGGAAAGAAGGCTTAGTTTGCCTAATTTGGGCTTTAATTTAGACGACAGAGAGAGAGAAGAGAGAGACCAGAAGGGGGAAAGAAGGCTTAGTTTGTATGGCTAATTTGAGAGAGAGAGAGAGAGAGAGAGAGAGAGAGAGAGAGAGAGAGAGAGAGAGAGAGAGATGGGTTGTTTGTTCCTTGTAATGAAAACTTTTCATTACATTGAATATTAATTATTTTTCTTAAATGCAGACAAATGGCTGTTGAGTAATGTATTAGAAGGAAAGGCATAACATATGAATGATTCATTTGTCCACCTAATATAAATAAGCTTAAGCAGACAAAGAACGCAATAGTGTTGGTTATATGATATTACTCGATTTCATGTCAGATTCTTTATGAATAACGAACAATTTTTTAAATGAAGGTTTTGGTAAAACTGTGGGTCCCGTAAATCTACCTAATTCCATTCCTATAACCTTATCCTCTGAAACCATACCTGAAGAAAGTCATGGGACCTGAGAGCATTACTTAGCAAATGATGAAGGCGCCCACTTATCGCGACGCATCATTTCTCTTAAATGGCACAATCACACCCTGAAAACAAAAGGAGCCGAGCAATAAAAGGGCGAAATCGCCGTAAAGTAAATCACGAACATAAAAAGCCGAAGATAAAGAGAAAACCATAAACTAACGAATAAATAAGTTATGGAAACCTTTATCTCTCTCTCTCTCTCTCTCTCTTTCTCTCTCTCTCCTGCGTAAAGCTATAACGGCCCAGCCCCCTACCCATTCCAGTTTTCCGTTTCTTCCCCCCCCCCCCCCCCCCGCCCCCAATCCACTTTAATCACCAGAACCCCCTTCTCTTCTCCGCCTCTCTTCTTTCATTTGCCCGTCACCTCTCTTTCCCCTACCCCACCTCTCTCAACAAACACACACACACACACACACACACTTACCTACCTACCTACCTACCCCTACCTCCTCCCAAGCGAAGCTATTTCTCGGTGCTCACCAAACACGTACAAAGATATTTTCTCCTCTTAGCAGACCTTTTGGAAAATGGGAGGAGCGCTAATGCTGAAAACGTATTTCGTTACGACGGGGGCTTTCCGCCCCCTCTCAAGGGGGGAGGGAGGGATAGTTTTGGGGAGTGGGCGTGGGGAAATTGGGAAAGTGCTGGGGATGGGGAGGGGAACGGTAGCGAGAAGGAGGGGGTTGCAGGAGGATTGTTATTAGGGATAGGGACTGGAGTGGCTAGACTTCGCTCCCCCAGGTAGTCCCTCTACGGCCCAGTGTCATAGGCGATTTGATGATGTGACGACAACTGGTTTGGATTCTACGGTTATATGGTTTTACGAGAGTTCGGCGCGAGAATGGCCGGAAGGGATTGGGTTAGATCCTCTAAAAAACATGGGACGTGTGATCTTGTCTTTTAATAGTGAATTTACTATTGGGTGGCGTATGCCTCGAGATGACGCGTTCGTTCGCTTTTCTCTCCGTTTCGTTGCCTCCCGTCAAAATGGGCCGAAGTCGGAGTCAAGTGTCGGGACCGTCGTTTTAAAATGGGTAGAAGCGCACGCCTTCCGACTTGATAAAAAGCTTGAAATATTATGCCACCAATATAAACTACTCTCGATAAGAAGGCTCCTTCCATTCTCACTCGGTGAAAAAAAGAAAAAAAAATCCTCATTTCTTTTCCTCTCTCTTCAATAGAAAAAAAAGGACGCTGGACCATTTTATCTCAATTGCGATCAGAAGGTTCAGCTTAAAGAGAGAGAGAGAGAGAGAAAAAAGCCAGAATAAAAAAAGAAAGCCATTATGGGCTCTCGAGCTGAATCCCACATAATCCAAGGCGAGTATATGGCGCATGGTATTGGATCCCCTTATGATGGTGTTTAGGAGAGTCGGATCTATAAAGTGACAGCTCGAGTTAAAGTACAGATTAATGTCCTCTGTGAAGTCGGACCGCAGCAATGCCGTTCACCCTTTGAAGCCCAAGGAAAGGAATGACGTCGGCTTCGCGTCTTATGACAGAACACGTGTTTGCGGATTTTCTCTCTCGCTGCTCTGCCTCTCTTCTCTGCTGTTTCTCTGTCTGACTTTAGTTTCTTACACTCTCATTCCTTGTTCTGGTGTGTGTGTGTGTTTTTTTTCCGGGTATTTCATAAAGACGTCGGGTGTGCCCTGTGATTTTTTTTAAGTTAATTTTTTTCTCTGACCATTCATCTTAAGAGCATTAATGAACTAATTTTTTTATCACCTGACCCTAATATGGAGTATATTGTATTCCATAGTTTACTCCTTTTAATAACAGAGTTATATCCTTCTGGTTAGAATTATAAGAGCTCATGACTATTATTCATAGTCGTAATAATATGCTAGTTACTCAGTTTAAGTACTGGGATGAGTAGGGTAGTTACCTTCTTTCCAGAGTTCTCGGCTAGGAGTTTGTTTATAGATTGAGTGGTATATTCAATAGGTCAAGAAAGCAAGCTATCTATAAAATACGTCATTTATTATAAATTCTTAAAAAGTAATAGATAAAATATGATTGTAAGGCTTGAATGTATTAATAAAGTATAAATGGAGCTGTGAATGAGTCACGAGACATTTTCATCGGGATTTACAACAATTTTTAATGGTCCATATCGACTCATTGTTTTCCAGGTCGATAATATTTGGTTTGTGACGCCGCGTATCTAGAAACCACCCAGTCAGTTAAGGATAGAATTGACAAAAAATAATTGCCTGGCTGTTTGTCACCGAGTCCCACATATCATCTGCCTGCCAAAGTGACTGCTAGCACTAGAATCAACGCATTCCATCACAGATTTTTTTTTTTTTTTTTTTTTTTGTGGTGGTGGGTGGTGTGGGGTGGGTGGGGGGGGGGGGGGGGGGGGCGGGGGAGGCAGTTTTTCATTTTGCCAGAGAAGTCCCGCACATGCGAAATTCCATGAAGTTGATATTTATTTAAATATAGTAGTTTCAATTTATCTAGCTTTGCGAGCAGTCACAGGGGAAGTAGTAGTATAAGTAGTAAAAGTAATAGTAATAGTTCAGTACTCCTATGTTTTATAATGTTTTTACTCGAAACAAGGTAAATTTTTTTTTTTTTTTTTTTTTTCACTACAAAGACGGAATTTCTCTCCCCAAGGACGTATCTCTAACGTACGTCTTCATTCAACCCGTTAGTTGCCTTAGAATGAAGCGTACAATCAAAGTAAAAAGAAGGTAGTTTGTGCAACTCTCAACCGACCGCGCGACCGACAGACGGATGACCGACAATCTACGCATCCGAACGAAGCTGCCGTTAATACCGGCGGGTTCCAATTTGCATTAGGATTTATAGGGAGACATTACTCATCGGGTATTTAACAGAAATCGTGAGGGGCGGGTCGTTATCGCCGGGAAAGTAAACAGTGCACGCCATCTATCTGCTAAACGACGAGGTACACATGTGTCGCCATTAAAATGTTCCAATCCTATCTAAATCTGTTTGTTTTGGGGACAAGGAGGACGCGGGGGAGGGTGGAGGGGTTGGTAAGGGGTCCGGGAGGGGTGGTTGAAAATTTGCTCTATCTGTTGCCATGTTTTGTATCTGCTTCTTCTTTTTTTTCTAATCCTGGACGATTGCCAGAAAAATTCCGTTAAAGGAGATTAAATTCTGACGTAGTTGTCGTCTGTCGCTTTTATCTTACAGCCCCCTTTTTTATGAATATCTGGTATTAAGGTTTAAATTCTTATTTCGTTTCCAAAGCATATATGGAAAACTGTTGTTTACTTACATTTTAACCAGTTTATTAATTTGTTAGTTTATTTTTTTTTTTAATGAGTGAGATCTCTCCTTTCCGTATTTCCCTTTACTTCCTTTTACTTCGTTCTAAAAAACACCATATTCTTTGAAAGTATGAATTTCAAAGCAAATGGCCCCTGTTCGCTTGTTCCATACGAAGAGAGTTCATCTTCTGAATAATAATAATAATAAAGATAATAATAATAATCATAAAAATGGTTAACTATCTCGAATATTGCTTACTATTTCTACACTTCAAGTAACAGCAGAACTCCAATCTTTTTTCTCCTCCTCTTCCCCTCCCCCAACCCCTCCCACCCCCACCCCAGTGCTACCCAACATCTTGCTCAAATCAGGCAATGAAAACGAGCTTCGTTCGACAGTTATTAATGATTATGTATGGTTATGAAAGATCATCGGACGTTTACCGACAGAAACTCCCCGAACCGAAAACGAATGATGGAGACTCAACAGATTCTTGAGAAAGAGCGCTTGATTAATGGGACCAAATGAATCAACAACATTGGGTCGGGTCAGGCGAGGTTGCCGTCTTGCCCTTTTTGAAAACAGGATTATTACTCTGTGCGCTTCCTCGCTCTTATCTCTCCTTGCGAGTTACCAGTTTTTAAAAACGATTTTAAAGTAAATACAATTTGAAAATGCTTGTAAAGCGTGTATAGCTTGAGCAAATAATTCTTGCAACTGAAAAGTTAATTAAGACGTCGATGAATACAGACGGAAAAATGTTAATATAGAATCATGGAATGGGGTATCATACATACCAATAATTGAGTCTTTATTATAACAGTATTGACAAAGATGAACTAATGCTATTTATTTGCTTATATAAAACTTGCAATGCACCACTCACAGTTCTGAAGTATATTTACAAGCAGAATTATTTGCGTTCACCAGAAGTTAGAATTGTTTTATGTAATACACTTATATTAAAATGTTTGCCATTTGGAAAAGTATGACGGAAATGACAGCGAAATTATTATTTTCAGAAAATCATATGCAAAAGTAGACGTTTTTGTTCTCAATGCCAGGTTGACAGTGTAGTAAATGTCAATCAATTGTGATACAACCTGAAAATCTACCCAAGTCAAGTTTATGTTGGTGTTGCTGGATTTTCTAATTTCGCTCCTTAATTGTTTTCAGCCCTAGTTTATGATAGAAGAACAATGTTGATCCGTAGAGCATTCTATTTTCGTTTCATACGTACGTTACACACACACACACACACACATATATATATATATATAGCTTATTATATATATAATATTATATATATATATATATTTATATATAAATATATATATAATATATATAATATTATCTATATATATAAATTATATAATATATGGATATATATATATATTGTAATTATATATAAGCTGATTGTTTTGTATGGAAATTCAAGATATGTATTTTACATAACTTAGTCATCTATGGAATCATATAATATATTATATATATATATATATATATATATGTGTGTGTGTGTGTGTGTGTGTGTGTGTGTGTGTGGATTGTGTACAAAAATATAATAATAATTAATCACGTGCATCTACTGTGATTTTTTAAACATATATATTATATATATTTTCTTTTCTCCCAGGATAACTGAAATATGTAAAATACATATGAATTACATAAGAAAGCAAACAGCTCTCGTTGAAGCCATAGAAAAATATTTCAGCAGCGTTTACCGACGTTATTTTCTAAAAGAAAAGCTAGCTTCTTCGGCAAAACCTAATACACATCTTGACTGATAAACAACATTGTTCCCACTGATGTGTATAAGAAAGACTATGTAGTTTTCAACGGTTATTCTCTTATATGATTTCAGTATCATCTGTTGATACTTGGCGTGGTGACCGCATCTTGTGAACTAGAGTATTGCACCTTGGTATTTAGCCTCCCTTTTACTGTTGTCCTGATCAATCCGAGGTAGTATCCTATGCTCATGGTGTCCTAGGCTATCCGGTGGGGAACTTCACGAAGGATGCAGTTTTTGCTTGGTGATAGGACAGCTGATGATAATAATTTTTTTGTTCCTTAAATCCTCTTTTTCTGATTTCTCTCACAGCCTTTTCTTCTTCTTGGTTTTGGATATTTTATATACAAAAACTCTATCCCTTCTTGTCTGTATTGTCATTCCGAGGGTTCATCATTCATTTTAATAAATCTGGTTTGGACCATATTAGTCAGGTTTTTACGAATAATGCATCTAATGCTTTCACTGTTGGAGAGAGAGAGAGAGAGAGAGAGAGAGAGAGAGAGAGAGAGAGAGAGAGAGAGATGAGGAACGGAAAAGAATCTTAAAAAATGTAGACGGAAAATGATCTTGCAAGAAGAAAGATACGAAAATGCAAAGCAATATCGACCATAGGAAAGAAAATAAGATAATTCACCACAATAAAAAATTAAGAAAAAAGATATAATATGGACCAGAAAAGCATTAAAACATATATATCGTCTAGCAAGAACCAAAAAGCCTCCCTTTCCCGTTATCACTCTGATAATCTGTGCATATCTGTTGACTGAACTGATTGTTTATGGAATGGTGTCCATTTTGATGACATTAATCTCATTTCCATCAATCTGACGTCACAAAGCCGATAATAGCATCCGGTTCTCTCTCTCTCTCTCTCTCTCTCTCTCTCTCTCTCTCTCTCTCTGTAATGGATCATTGGTGATCGTCATATTGAAGGGCCAATAATTCGTTGCTAACTAATGGAAAACCTATATTAATGAAATATCAGCCATACACATTGGTATATGCCATGGCATTTATGCAATGGCTCTAATTGTTTATGGCTCTGTTATTTGTTTGATTCAATTGAGCGGTGTTATTTCCGCAGCGGTATGGAACATCGCAGCTTTTGACTTCATAAGTTTTTTTGCCTCTGTTTTCATTTGTTTCATTTATGATATTCCCTGGGGTTACGTTTGTGTTATTCGTCGTTGTCGGCAAAAAAAAATTTGCTTTTATACCATTACATGTAAAGGCATTGCACTAGAGCAGACTATTTCAATTATGTGGTCATTGGATTGGAACAGGCTAAATACACCTTGGTTATTTCATTTTCCCTAATCAGCATGCTTCACCTGTATCTTCATCTTTTTATTTATAAATACTAGGAATTCCGTCAACCTATGGAACGTTAATGAGGCATCCTTTTATTTAGTATCTGATTCTCCTTATTTTTATACTTCAGATACATCAGATTTCAACAAACCAAATTGTGAATTGTCATAAAAATGAAGGCAGGAGCCTAGTTACTTATAGAAGCATTTCCAACAAAGACTATTTTTAATTCTAGAAATCTGTATGCCGATTACAGATGAGAACTTGTTAAGCAATACAAAACCAATATTCATAATTATGTATGTAGATATGTATGTAGATAATGTGCAAATTTTGAAATTGATAAGTAAATTAATCGTAGATTCTTTGAAGCAATCGCGAAATAAGTACACTGAGTGATGCAGAAAGTCTCAGTTGCCTTTGCCTATGTAAGTATCCAGGTTACTTTTATCACCTGAGCTTAACTTGACAGGTGGAAAGATTGCCCACGCACCGGTAGACCATTCATGAATCCTTAATGACCTCGTACCATATATTTCAAGTTGCCAGGTCACTGCAAAGGTCAAGTGGTAAGGAAATGGAAGGAAAAGAGAGAGAGAGAGAGAGAGAGAGAGAGAGAGAGAGAGAGAGAGAGAGAAGGAGTTCAAACTCTCGCTTTCCTTTAACAGATAAAGGAGCTGTACTAAGTTATATTCCATTTTATTAACGTGATTGAATATAATACGAGAGTAACATTTTAACAGTGTTATGGGTGAAAGGTAGCTATATATATTATATATATATATATATATATATATATAATATATATATATATATATATATATATTAAAAGTTTGTAAAAAGTATTCATAGGATGAAATAGTGTTTTGCTGAGCATTTTTATGAATTTTCTCTTTAGACTGTTAAAAAAATATTGTTCCTGCGTCGATCACCATAGTTATTGCGATCTCTCTCTCTCTCTCTCTCTCTCTCTCTCTCTCTCACACACACACACACACACAGATACTTATGATTGTGAGAGAAGTCGAGATGCACTTCAGCCACCTACCCAGTTACACCTTTTTCCCCGATCTCCCATCGTCACCGCCATTAAGCGTCGCGCCCGTGAGTTAATGAATTCCTGATACGCCAACACAAACCAACTGTGGTGGTGGTCCCTGCGTCGTTTGCGTCGCCGGTTTTGCTTTCTCTGTGTTAATTGACCCCGTCACGCAATTAGGAACTCCTGAGAGTGAATGGCGACGAATGTTATGGGGCCAGTTGGCACCGCTGTTAATTGATCATATTCACAGTGGATGCTGCGTTCGTGTTCTCTGAAGTTTTGTGTGCATTCATAGCATATGTGTCCCATAAACTGCGTTAAAATGATCATTTTCTTTTTTGTTGTTGTTGTACACATCATGACGTGCTGTTTCTTGAATGTGGCTTTATCTAAAGACGGTGTTCCAACTTGAGACCAACTTATGAGTTGGTCTCAAGTTCATTTTATTACGGTGGAATTCCTCTGCTATTTTCTATCTCCAGATAAATCACTTGCTCATTTCCCCCAAATTAACATTCCTCACCACATCATTAGTAAAGAAGGAATACACGTACGGTGAATGTTGTCACTGGCTCAGCCTGTAGCTAAAGGGGAACAAAGCTAAATATGCTTTCAGATTTTACTCTCTCTCTCTCTCTCTCTCTCTCTCTCTCTCTGTATGTGTGTGTCTAGCTTTCCCTCATGCGTGGGTTTGTGAGCACCCGTGTACTCTGTATCTCAAGGAGCAGGTGAAGGCTTCTCTGGGGATTTCTGCGATTCCCCAATATCGACGGCTGCCGAAGACTACGCACACCCTGTCAAAGACCTGTCACAATATCTATGTTCGTCCTTCCATTAGAGAAATGTTTGCCTCGTCTTGTTATAGACGCCTGTCTATCTGGACGCTTATTTACTTGATATTCCTAAGGGCTTCCTTCCCTCCGCAGTGTCTCAGGTGTCGTTGACGTGAGGTGCCTGTGATTAATGAAAGTTAGCCGGGACCCTGATTTTGAAAGATTCTTTTAGTGATTTCTGGAGATCGAGCTCTGTTTGTCGGTGGCGCAAAAGATGCCTTTATAAATAATTCATCATTTGGCTCCGACTCACTGACGGTTTTGAATTGCAAATGGCTTATTAATATATGAGTTTTGCATGGAAACCTGCGCTCTGTTTGCTGTTTTTGTGCACACTGATTTCATGAATACTTGACCAACTCTCCGTTTGTAATGATTTTCCAATGTGAATTTATGAATGCATATTTTACTTTTGGCCGGCGGGGTGGCTATCAATTTTGCATGTAAATGATTTATAGTCATGGAGTTATTTTTCCTGGTTGTAGCATTTGCGTCCTGGAATAGAGAATTTTGCAAATGTCCAACAAAACTGGGATTATTAAATTTGTGAAACATAATTATCTTTTGTGCCAAAGTGTGTAAGTTTTTTAAAGGTGAGCATGTCGAATTACTTTTATTTTTAATTGGAAGTAATTGTTTAAGCAGTAAAACACAGTACTGATAGTAAGCAGCTAAGAAGGAAAACAGGTTGCTGATTATGAACATCTACTTTTTATTTCTCTATTTTTTTTTTACAGTGACATCTAGTGCAAGAAAAGGGGTGTACAAGTAATAAAAAGCATTAATGATTATAAGAAAGTACTTTTTATTTACTATTTCCTTGCAGTAGCTATTTATTTATAATGAAAATATGAGCATTAGGCAATGTTAGAATCTAATGCGAGTCGTCTATCACTCGCATATCCTGTTCACTCTGGAACCTAATTGTGGTCCATTACTGCTTCACCAGAACCATTCACGTCATTATGTAGCATTTCCCGTCATGGTAATTATGCTATCAGTAATCGTGGTTGATATTACAATAGAGGTGTTATGTATAAAAATATGTGAAGAACTTTTTGTTTTTCCGGTTGCCTTTTAATATAATGTAACACACGTTCACATAAAATTTCTCACATTCCATCTGTTTTACACGGGCGCACACATAGGCGCACACGCACACGCACACACACGCACGCACACACACACACACATGTATATATGTGTGCTTATTATTTCTACGTTAAACTATTTACGCTAATTTTTCCCAGCAAATTATCTCAAGCGCAGATATCCTAAACGATTCTTAAATGATGTAACGAGGTAAAAAAAAAAAAAAAATGAAATCAAAAAAAGATCTCAAAAGAACAAGATATTTGTTGGAAGAACACACGATAAAGTGGCAACTGAAGATGACCAATACTTCCCCGGCAATCCTCCGGGTTTTACCAGGGTTTATAGGCTTTGGATTTGAGTTTCCAGGGTCTTACCAGGTCCCCATGGTGTCGAGTATTGAAGGAATGTACATAATCCTTTTGAATATTCCAACACTTCGGAGTCAAATCCGGATGAAGGGAAGAGAAACGCAAGAAACGCGCTTAGTGAACATGTCAGTTGGTAGGTGGCGGTGTTCGGTTGGAGCGGGTTTTAGGTTAATATGCTTTTCCTGTCTGTGACGTTTAAATGGTGTTTTGAGTTTTATAAATCACATTGTATTGGAAAGGCGAGATGTAGTCTGTGTGTGGGTGTGGTTTATGAATGACGTACATTCCGGATTATGGCCGCCAAAACCGCTTAAGAATTTTCATGATGAAAGTTGAGGTCATATATGCGTATGCCAAAGGCGAAAGTGCTTCGTCTGGTGTGAAAATAGGATTGTGTAAAGCGTCCTTTATGTCTCAGTGGGTTGTTAAACCCGTTTTTTACGGACGAGGCAACGAGAGAACTTATCAGAGAAGTGAAGAAATCGGGTGTAGTTTGTACGAAGATGAGAATCCGAATGGAAGGCAAAACGGCTGAAGTTTGCAGGTGACGAAATATTGATTTAGGGTAGTAAGGTTTTGGGGGGTGGGCGTTCTTGCATCAGACGCTAAAAGATTTAGTGAATCTTGCAAGAAGACAAAGTCGACAGGAGAAGAGGTGTGAGAATGGACTTTGTGAGGAGAGTTGAGTGTCAATAAAAAAAAAGTTAAGTATAACTTAGATTAACCAGACCACTGAGCTGATCAACAGCTCACCTAGGGCTGGCCCGAAGGATTAAATTTTTATTTACGTCGGTAGGAACTGATTGGTTAATGAGCAACGGCTACAGCTTATTGTGGGATCTGAACCACATTAAATCGAGAAATGAATCTCTAATCACCAGAAAGAAATACATTCCTCTGATTCCGCTCCGCTGGCGGCAGCTTGGTGCGAACTCGGGCTACCAGATTGATAGACCAGTACGTCACCGACTCGTCCAGTGAGGAATGATGGAAACGTTGATAGTTGATTGGGAGTAAATCGAATTAGTAAAAAAGTGAATAACTATCAGAGAACAGAAACAAGAGGCAAAGATGGCCCAACTTCTCAGCTGCTGTTTAAGGGACGCAGGAGCAGGAGCCCAAAGATGGCCCAACTTCTCAGCTGCTGTTTAAGGGACGCAAGAAGCCAGGAAAAGAAAATACTGAAACGCGTGGAAAAATGGTACCTATTTCATTAGGATTTAGGAATTAAATTGATTTGTATGAATTGACCGTAAGGTATGTGCTGGGTAAAGGCTGAAATGATGAAAATGAAATGTAGAGGTATGTTAAAAGTATAGGCGGTGGTGAAAAGGTGCATTACATGGTTTGAATTATTATATTTAAGAGTAGAAAGAGAAACTGAAGGAAAATGAAAGCGTGTGAAGTAATTTAAGGAAAGGGGTTAGATAATAAGCCAAAGTATTAATTATGTGGATTTTCAAGAGGTTTCCCGTTGAAAAACGTCCGTATACAAAGGATTACAACGGCATTGAAGCTATGAAGATCTTACTGTCGCTGGCCATAATAATTGTCACGACCAAGGTCTAGACCTTGGTCACGATTATATGCTATATAAGATAAATAGTTTAGTGAATGGAGCCATATACAGATATATTACGGTTATATGTTTCTTCACCTGTTCTCCCTGTATAATTTAACGCACATTGAAAACTCTGCAAGCATGGCGATATATGGGAAATGGGAATTCATATAAAAAAAAAAGTATTCGTAATTGAGACCTCGCAGCTATTCATGCCAGTCATCAATCAAGCGCCCGCACTGCAGCCTCCCTGGGCCATCCCATTTCGTCTAAATATAGAGGAAAAAGGTCATACTATAAAAAAAAAAAAGTAATACGACCAAAGCATAATCACTACCGGTAACTAATTTATAGCTTCGGACATGGCGGCGGGCACATGATCGTCATTAGATCCTGGCACAAGGTTTTTTTTTATTATTATTATTATTTATCATTAATATTATTTTTTTCTTTTTTCCCATCAGATATTGCACCACTGTTCATTAGCTCGTAAACTGATCGTAATCGCTGGGATTAAATGGAAAACAGGGCATACTATTTCGGGGAAGCGAATATATTTTTTCTATTCAGACGAAATTTTTCAGGCCATAAATGCTGCTGATACATTTTATACGAAACAAAAAATGTATGATATCAGTATAATGGCGTCAGCTTTTATCTAGGAAAAGAGAATTTTTTTAATTGCTTCTCTCCGAGTATATGACGTGTTTTGTGATTTATTACCATAAAAGATATCTTCAGATGAGAGCGTTAATGATGACAAAGGTAGAAAAATGATCATGATTGTATGTACAGGTTATTAATGGTCATTCCTTATAGTTTGCAAATCCATTCTGGTAAATCCAAATCGCTTTTTAAATTAATGTTTTTTATTTCCATGTAAATATACTCACAGCAGTGACCAAAAATTGTTTTTCAATTTATGGAAAGAAATATTGATATTAATGTTTCCAGCTGTTATTCGTAGAAAAAGCATATATGTATTGTGAACGTCTATAGTGCCTGCGACGCCAATTAACAAAATTCAACCAATTAATCATTTATATCAACTGACTGTTTATAAGGATAATTTTCATAAAATTTGTATTAATTTTTATCTTGTGTAAGGTCTTTATAATCAGTTATGTGGGACTGTTCTGATATGTGTATGTATATATATATATATATATATATATATATATATATATATATATATAGATATATATATATATATATATATATATATATATATATATATATATATATATATATATATATATATATATATATATATATATATATATATATATATATATATATAATACACATATATATATATATATATATATATATAGTATATATATATATATATACATACATATACCATATATATATATATATATATATATATATATGTATATATATACATACACATATAAATAAATATATATATATATATATATATATATATATATATGTATATATATACATACACATATATATATATATATATAATATATATATTATATATATATATATATATATATATATATATATATATATATATAAATAGATAGATAGATAGATAGATAGATAGATAGATAGATAGATGGATGTGCAAGTATGTGAGGTATATTATTTTTTATTGCTACAAAAGATATCTTTAGTTGATAGCATTAACGGTGGAAAAACTAGAAAAAAACATTGTTCAGGTAGAATTGTGGTGATTCTTTCAAGCTAATTCTTTTGCCTTTCTTATACGATGTACCTAATTAAAGAGCGAAAATTCCTTTATATTATTTGTCAGGTCAGAAGAGGATATTTCGTGTTTAAGTGCTTGCTTAAAAGCTCATTCGACAAAATTCGCAACCACGCCCAGATGCACAGACTTTTAGGGTGACGAAGGAAAATATACACAAAAGTTTTTAAAAGCCGATACGTTTGTGTTGATCTGTAAGCTTTGCCTATCGCACTTATATTTTTGCAACGATGAATAAGGAGTTTATGAATACTTAAGACCTCTGCGATTCTGCATATTTTGAAAAGTAATGAATTATAAACGAAGACAAAAGACGATTATTTTGTCTAAACTAGAGCTTAAAGGACGTGGTGAGTAAAGCTCTTTCAGATAGAAAGGACAGCACTATCCAATACGACGTTTTAAGAAGTTCACAATATATGATTACTTGCGTACAACGTTGTACATTTGTATGTACGAAAATAATGGCAAGCAGCATCGTTCTCCGTAATTAGTTGCTTTGTTGAATGAAATATCCCAGAATGTAATATTTATTTCTGCATGAATAAATCCACCCTCCCTTTTTTTTGCTCCACGTGAAATATGCAAATAAATTAAAGGGAAATATAATATGAACGCAACGGAAAATCCCTCTTTGAACATTCTATAATCTCCCGGATGAAAACAGATCTATTAAATATCCATCTGCATTTTTTTTGTATCCATTTTGTTCCTTTGGCGACTGAGCATTAAAGTGTAACTGACAGCCCCGTGTTTGGGTTACAGATTAAGCCTAATGTAATTCACCGGATAACTCTGCAGCCGAATGCATTATTCATAAGCTGCGATGCATTGCATATGCAATGATTAGGGAAATTATATTTCCCTGTGATTCGACCGATTGCCATAATTGGAAGTCCTAATGATGGGTCCCATAAAGCATTGCGGTTATGCTGTTCAAAAATATCATTAAACGGTTTCATTGATTTACTGCTTCTCTCTCTCTCTCTCTCTCTCTCTCTCTCTCTCTCTCTCTCTCTCTCTCTGTGTAGGTGGTCGTTGGAACTTGTACAAAATAAGTTAGGTTATCAATCGATGATTTATTTAGCTTGAATTAACCTGAATCACAACAATAAGAAAAAGGCCACCATTGGCCGAAAATAAACTATATGCCTAAATTAGATTTACACTGTATCGAGATTGAGTTTTTTTTTTTTTTTTGACAAATAACATAAGTATGGTCAACTTCTTCTCATTGCAGCTTTGAATATTTTTTCATTGCCTAAGTGACCGAACTTAGATCCTAAATATTATATATCAGGCCAGGCCACCAAATAATACAGAGAGAGAGAGAGAGAGAGAGAGAGAGAGAGAGAGAGAGAGAGAGAGAGAGAGAGAGAGAGAGAGATTATTTGTTATCCTTCCAGCGTATGATATGAAAGCCACTGGTGTACATCAACAATTTATGCATAAAAAAATATTTTATAATTTTTTTAACTTTAGTCAGAATGATTTATTTTCGACGTCGACATCCTTATGCGACTCCCGTTCGCATAAGTCAATTACCTTTTAAAAAAATCAAGAAGCAGTAGTTCCAGGGGAAACAAAAAAAGAAAAAATAACATCAGGAAACAGTAGTTCCAGGAAAAAAACATCAGGAAACAGTAGTTCCAGGGGAAACAAAATATTAAGAAAAAAACATTAGGAAACAGTAGTTCCAGGGGAAACAAAAAAGAAAAAGAAAAAAAAAATCAGGAAACAGTGGTTCCAGTGGAAACAAAAAAAGAAAAAAAACATCAAGAAACAGTAGTTTCAAGGGAAACAAAAAACATCAGAAAACAGTAGTTCCAGGGAAACAGAAAAGAAAAAGAAAAAAAACATCAGAAAACAGTAGTTCCAGGGAAACAGAAAAGAAGAAGAAAAAAAAAACATCAGAAAACAGTAGTTCCAGGGAAACAGAAAATAAAAATAAAAAAAAAAAAAAAAAAAACATCAGGAAACAGTAGTTCCAGGGGGGAAAAAAAAATCAGGAAACAGTAGTTCCAGGGGAAATAAAAAAGGAAAAAGAAAAAACATCAGAAAACAGTAGTTCCAGGGGAAACAAAAAAAGAAAAAAAAACATCAGGAAACAGTAGTTCCAGGGGAAACAAAAAAGAAAAAAAAAAACATCAGGAAACAGTAGTTCCAGGGGAAACAAAAAAAAGAAAAAAAACATCAGGAAACAGTAGTTCCAGGGAAACAAAAAAAGAAACAAAAAAAAACATCAGGAAAACAGTAGTTCCAGGGGAAACAAAAAAGAAAAAGAAAAAAAAAATCAGGAAACAGTAGTTCCAGGGGAAACAAAAAAAGAAAAAAAACATCAAGAAACAGTAGTTTCAAGGGAAACAAAAAAACATCAGAAAACAGTAGTTCCAGGGAAACAGAAAAGAAAAAGAAAAAAAAAACATCAGAAAACAGTAGTTCCAGGGAAACAGAAAAGAAAAAGAAAAAGAAACACCAGAAAACAGCAGTCCAGGGAAACAGAAAAGAAAAAGAAAAAAAAAAAACATCAGGAAACATAGTTCCAGGGGACCAAAAAAAAAAGAAGAAAATCAGGAAACAGTAGTTCCAGGGGAAATAAAAAAAGGAAAAAGAAAAAACATCAGAAAACAGTAGTTCCAGGGGAGAAATAAAAAAAAAAAAAAAAAACATCAGAAAACAGTAGTTCCAGGGGAAACAAAAAAGAAAAAAAAACATCAGGAAACAGTAGTTCCAGGGGAAACAAAGGCCGAAAAACCTTTCACGTGGAGTTCAAAGAAAAAATCGCTTGACAGCCTATAAACTTGGGAGGCTTCCAGAGACAAGTTTCTAATTAACTCCCACACGGAAGTGATGACAGCGAAGCCTTACAATCGTTTTTCCAGTTTCGACTTTGGATATTTCGCACTTCCATGCACTGGTGTCTTTTGTCATTTTATTCGGCGTTATTTTTATTATTATTTTTGTTTGCTCATATGGGAAATCCTGTATTACTTTTTTTGTGGTTCATATGGGAAATCATGTATTAAAGTCTTTGTGGAATTTATTTTAGCATTAATATATATATTTTTTGTTCATATGGGAAATTATGTGCTACTTTATGTTGGACTTTATTGAAGGGTTATTATCTTTTTATTTTTGGTTCATATGGGGAAAATGTTTAATCAAATATTATTCCTTTAAGACCAATGAAAGCGCGCTCTCTCTCTCTCTCTCTCTCTCTCTCTCCTCTCTCTCTCTCTCTCGTTTCAACATCCATTAACATTTTGGTGACACATTGTTGGATATGTATCTCATTATAGGGATCAGTTGTTTATACCAGCAATTTATGATGACTTGTACGAATAATATTGTGTTTTTTATACACTAAATTACCGACTGTGCACAAATATTTTTGTTGAACAACTACATTATATAACAGGGTTAACGGCCTGATATGATATAGCGCCTCAATGGCGTGGTTGGTATGGTGTTTGCTTCCCACCTCGGTGGTCGCGGGTTCGATTCTCGGGCATTCCATTGAAGAGTGAGAGATGTGGTTTATTTCTGGTTGATAGAAAGTTTCACTCTCGACGTGGTTCGGAAGTCACGTAAAGCCGTTGGTCCCGTTGCTTGCTGAATAACCACTGGTTCCATTCAACGTAAAAATACCATAAAAAAAAAAGACTGATATGATATGGTATGGTCATTTGGAAGTATCCACAAAAATGACATATTCCTTATTTCAAATATATGTATGTTTGTTTTTCTAATATAATTCACTTAAATTTGTTCTCAATAGATTTTTATCTAGTCCGATTTTAATTTGTTCCTCGACAGGATTTAATGATTGGGAGTGTATGAAGTTAATTTATGAAAGTCTTCTCTCTCTCTCTCTCTCTCTCTCTCTCTC